>NW_023044983.1:73246-148018 GCF_011762505.2 Arvicanthis niloticus
CAGAAGGGCATCCAAATGTAGGAGAAGACAGAAGGGCATCCAGAGAGAGAAGAGGGAAAAAGGGCATCCCGTGAGAGGAGAGAACAAAGGGCATCCCGTGAGAGGAGAGAACAAAGGGCATCCAGAGAGAGGAGAAGAGAGATGGGCATCTAGAGAGAGGAGGAGACAGAATATCCTCCAGAGAGAAGACAGAAAAGAAGGGCATCCAGAGAGAGGAGAGGAAAGAAGGGCATTCACATAAAATAGTACAGAAGGCCATATACAGAGAGAAGAAGACAGAAGGGCATGTAGATAGAGGAGAGAATAGAAGGCCATTCAGAAAGTGGAGAGAACATAAGGGCATCCAGAGAAGGTGAAAACAGAGCGAATTCAGAGGGAGGAGAGAACAGAAGTGCATTCAGAGAGAGGAGAGAACAGAAGGGCATCAGGAGAGAGGAGAAGACAGAATGTAGTACAGAGAGAGGAGAGTACAGAAATGCATCCAAAGAGAGGAGAAGACAGAAGGGCATCCAGAGAGAGGAGAGGATAAAACAGCATCCAGAGAGAGGAGAAGACAATAGGGAATCCAGAGAGATGAGAGAACAAAAAGTCATCCAGAGAGGGGAAAAAACAGAAGGGCATCTAGAAAGAAGAGAGAACAGAAGTGCCTCCAGAGAAAGGAGAGATCATAAGGGCATCCATGGATAGGAGAGTTCAGAAGGGCATTCAGAGAGAGGAGAAGTCAGAAATTCATCCAAAAAGAAGAGAAAACTGAAGGTTATCAAGAGAACAGAGAAGACAGAAGGGCATCCAGAGAGAGAAGAAAACATAAGGGCATCCACAGAGATGAGAGGACAGAAGATCATGTAGAGAGAAGAGAACAAAAGTGCATTCAGATAGAGGAGAGAAGAGAAGGGCATCCAGAGAGAGATGAAGACAGAAGGGCATGCAGAGAGGGGAGAGGACAGAAGAGCATCAAGAGAGAGGAGAGTACAGAAGGGTTTCCAGAGGGAGGAGAAAACAGAAGAGCATCCAGATGGAGGAGAATACAGAAGGGCACCCAGAGAGAGGAAAGGACAGATGGGCATCCAGAGAGAGGAGGGAACAGAAGGGCATCCAGAGAGAGGAGAAAACAGAAGGGCTTACAGAGAGAGGAGAGCACATAATTGCATCTGGAAAGAGGAGAAGAGAGACGGCATCTAGATGGTGAAGAGGACAAATGGGCATCCTAAGAGAGGAGAGGACCGAAGTGCATCAAGCATAGAAGAGAACAGAAGGGCATCCAGAGAGAGGAGAGGACAGAAGGGCATCTAGAGAGAGATTAGAACAGAAGGGCATCTAGAAAGAAGAGAAGACAGAAGGGCATCGAGAGATAGGAGAATACAGAAGTGCATCCAGACATAGGAGAACACAGAAGGGCATCCAGAGAGAGGAGAGTGAAGAAGGGCATGCACAGAGAGGAAAGGATAGAAGGGATCCAGAGAGAGGAGAGAACCAAAAACCATCCAGAGTGAAGAGAAGTCAGAAGGGCATAGAGAGAGAGGAGAGAACAGAAGTGCATTCAGAGAGGGGACATCAAAAGGGCATCCATGGAGAGGAGAGTTCAAAAGGGCATCCAGAAATAGGAGAAGACAGAAACGCGTCCACAGATAGGAAAGTACTGAAGGGCATCCAGAGAGAGGAGAAGACAGATGGGCATCCAGAGAGAGGAGAAAACAGAAGGGCATCCAGAGAGTGGAGAGAAGAGAAGGGCATTTGTAAATAGGAGAAGAAAGGAGGCATCCAGATGAAGAAGAGGACCGATGGGCATCCTGAGAGGAAAGAGGACAGAAGGGCATTCGGGGAGAATAGAGCACAAAAGGGCATAGAGAGAAAGGAGAAGACAGAAGAGCATCCAAAGAGAGGAGAAGACAGAAGGGCATCCAGAAAGAGGAGAAGACGGAAGGGCATCAGGAGATAGGAGAAGACAGAAGGGCATCCAGAAAGAGGAAAAGACAGAAGGGCATCAGGAGATAGGAGAAGACAGAAGGGCATTCAGAGAGAGTAGAAGATAGAATTTCCTCCAGAGAGAATCCAGGGCAGAAGGGCATGCAGAGAGAGGAGAGGAAAGAAGGGCATCCACATAAAATAGTAGAGAAGGCCATACAGACAGAGGAGGAGACAGAAGGGCATCTAGATAGAGGAAAGAACAGGAGGGCATCCGGAAAGAGGAGAGAACAGAAGGGCATTCAGAGAATGAGAAGACTGAGCGAATCCAGAGCGAGGAGAGGATAAAAAGGCATCCAGAGAGAGTAGAAGACAGAAGGGAATCCAGAGAGAGGAGAAAACAGAAAGGCATCCAGAGAGAGGAGAGAGCACAAGGGCATCCAGAGAGAGGATAACACAGAAGGGCATAGAGAGAGAGGAGAAAACAGAAGTGCATCCAGAAAGAGGAGAAGACAGAAGGGAAGCCGGTGAGATGAGAGAACAGAACGGCATAAAGAGAGAAAAGACAAAAGGGCATCCAGAGAGAGGAGAGGACAGAAGGGCATCCAGAGGGAGGAGAAGACAGAATGGCATCCAGA
The DNA here is from genome assembly GCF_011762505.2 of Arvicanthis niloticus. Lineage (NCBI taxonomy): Eukaryota > Metazoa > Chordata > Mammalia > Rodentia > Muridae > Arvicanthis > Arvicanthis niloticus. Next base: position 75,790 of record NW_023044983.1, read on the forward strand.
GAGAAGAAAGGGAAGAAGGGCATCCCGAGAAAGGAGAGAACACTGGGCATCCAGAGAGAGGAGAAGACAGAATTGCATCCAGAGAGAAGAGAGGACAGAAGGGCATTCAGAGATATGAGAAGACAGAAGGGCATTTGGAGAGAGAAGAGAACAGAAAGGCATCCAGAGAGAGGAGAAGACAGAAGGGCATTCAGAGAGAGGAGAGAACAGAAGGGCATCAAGAAAGAGGAGAGAACAGAAGGGCATCAAAGAGAGGAGAAGACAGAAGGGAATCCAGAGAGAGAGTAGAGAACAGAAGGGCATCCAGAGAGAGGAGAGAGCAGAAGTGCATGTACAGATAGCAGAGAAGAGAAGGGTATCCAGAAAGAGGAGAAGACAGAAGTGCTTCGGGAGATAAAAGAAGACAGAAGGGCTTTCAGAGAGAGGAGAGGACAGAATGGGTTCCAGAGAGAAGAGAGAAAAGAAGGATATCCAGAGAGAGGAGATGTCAGAAGGGCATCCACAGAAATGAGTAAAGAAGGCCATACAGAGAGAGAAGAATTCAGAAGGGCATGTAGATAGAGGAGAGAAAAGAAGGGCATCCAGAGAAGGAGAAGACAGAGAGAATCCAGAGAGAGGAGAGAACAGAAGGGCTTTCAGAGACAGGAGAGAACAGAAGGGCATCGGGATAGAGTAGAAGACAGAAGGTCATGCAGAGAGAGGAGAGAACAAAAGTGCATCCAGAGAGAGGAGAAGACAGAAGGGCATCCAGGGAGAGGAGAGGATAGAACGGCATCCAGAGAGAGGAGAAGACAGAAGGAAATCTAGAGAGAGGACAGAACAGAAGGGCAAACAAAGGCAGGAAAGAGCAGATGGGCATGCAGAGAAAGGAGAAGACTGAAGGGTATCTGAAGAGAGGAGAGAACAGAAGGGCATCCAGAAAGAGGAGAGAACATGAGGGCATCCATAGAGAGGAGGAGACAAAATGGCATCCGGAGAGAAGATAATAGAAGGGCATCCTGAGAGAGAAGAGAGCAGAAGGCCATCCAGAAAGAGGAGAAGACAGAAGGGCATCTGGAGAGAGTAGAGAACAGATAGGCATCCAGAGAGAGGAGAAGACACAAGGGAAGCTGGAGAGACGAGAGAACAGAAGGGCATCTAGGGAAATGCGAGGACAGAAGAGAAACCAGAAAAAGGAGAGTACAGAAGGGCATCCAGAATTGCAGAAGACTGAAGGACATCCAGAAAGAAAAGTGGACAGAAGCAAATCCAGAGAGAGGAAAAGACAGAAAGGCATGCAGAGAGAGTAGTGAACAGAAGGGCATCCAGAAAGAGGAGAGAGCACAAGGGCATCCAGATTGTGGAGAAGACAGAACGGCATAGGGAGAGAGGAGAGAACAGAAGGGCATCCAGAAAAAAGAGAGAACAGAAGAGCATGAAAAGAGAGGAGAGAGCAATAGGGAATCTAGAGAGAGGAGAATATAGAAGGGCATCCGGAGAGAGGAGAGGACATAAGGTTATCCAGAGAGAGGAGAGAACAGAAGGGCATCCAGAGAGAGGAGAAGACAGATGGGCTTCCTGAGAGAGGAGAGGAGAGAAGAGAACAAAAGGGCATCCAGATAGAGTAGAAGACAGAAGGGCATCAAAAGATAGGAGAAGACAGAGTGGCATCCAGTGAAAGGAGGAGACAGAATTTTCTCCAGAGAGAAGACAGCAGAAGGGCATGCAGAGAGAGGAGAGGAAAGAAACGCATCCACATAAAATAGTACAGAAGTGCATACAGAGAGAGGAGAAGACAGAAGGGCATCTAGATAGAGGAGAGAAGAGAAGGGCAACCAGAAAGAGGAGAGAACAAAAGAGCATCCATAGAAGAAGACAGCAAATTTAGAGAGAGGAGAGAACAGATGGGCATTCGGAGAGTTGAGAGAGCAGAAGGGCATCGGGAGAGAGGAGATGACAGAATGTCATCCAGAGAGAGGAGAGAACAGAAAGGCATCCAGAGAGAGGAGAAGACAGAAGGGCATCCAGAGAGAGGAGAGGATAAAATGGCATCCAGAGAGAGAAGAATACAGAAGGGAATCCAGAGAGAGGAGAGTACAGAAGGGCATGCAGAGAGAGGAGAGAGCAGAAGGGCATCAAGAGAGAGGAGAAGACAGAAGGGCATCCAGAGATAGGAGAAGACAGAATGGCATCCAGAGAAAGGAGGAGACAGAATTTCCTCCAGAGAGAAGACAGATTAGAAGGGCATGCAGAGAGAGAAGAAGAAAGAAGGGCATCCACATAAAATGGTACAGAAGGGCATACAGAGAGCAGAAGATAGAAGGGCATCTAGATAGAGGAGAGAAAAGAAGGGCAACCAGAAAAAGGAGAGAACAAAAGGGCATCCAGAGAAAGAGAAGACAGAGCAAATCCAGAGAAAGGAGAGAACAGAAGGGCATTCGGAGAGATGAGAGAGCAGAAGGGCATCAAGAGAGAGTAGATGACAGAAGTTAATCCAGAGAGAGGAGAGAACAGAATGGCATCCAGAGAGAGGAGTAGACAGAAGGGCATCCAGAGAGAGGAGAGGTTAAAACGGCATCCAGAGAGAGAAAAATACAGAAGGGAATCCAGAGAGAGGAGAGAACAGAAGGTCAACCAGAGAGAGGAGAGAGCAGAAGGGCATGCAGAGAGAGGAGAAGACAGAAAGGCGTCCGGAGAGAGGAGAGAAAAGAAGGGCATCCAGAAAGAGGAGAAAACAGAAGGGCATCCAGAGATAGGAGAGGACAGAAGGGCATCCAGTGAGAGGAGAGTGAAGAAGGGCATCAAGAGAGAGGAGAGAAAAGAAGAGCATCCACATAAAATAGTACAAAAGGCCATACAGAGAGAGGAGGAGACAGAAAGGTATCTAGATAGAGGAGAGAATAGAAGGGCATCCAGAAAGAGGAGAGAACAGAAAGGCATTCCGAGAAGGAGAAGACAGAGCAAATCCAGAGCAAGGTGAGGATAAAATGGCATCCAGAGAGAGGAGAAGATAGAAGGGAATCCAGAGAGAGGAGAGAACATAAAGGCATCCAGAGAGAGAGGGGAGAGCACAAGGGTATCCAGAGAGAGGAGAACACAGAAGGGCATCCGGAGAGAGGAGAAAATTGGAGTGCATCTAGAAAGAGGAGAAGACAGAAGGGAAGATGGTGAGATGAGAGAACAGAATGACATAGGGAGAGAGAAGACAGAAGGGCAGCCAGTGAGAGGAGAGGACAGAAGGGCATACAGAGGGAGGAGAAGACAGAATGGCATCCAGAGAGAAGAGAGGGAAGAAGGACATCCTGAGAAAGGAGAGAACAAATGGCATCCAGATAGAGGAGCAGACAGAATTAAAAACAGAGAGAAGAGAGGACAGAAGTGCATTCAGAGACAGGAGAAGACAGAAGGGCATTTGGAGAGCAGAGAGAACAGAAGGCCATCCAGAGAGAGGAGAAGACAGAAGGGCATTCAGAGCGAGGAGAGAACAGAAGGGCATCCAGAAATAGGAGAGAACAGAAGGACATCAAGATAGAGGAGAAGACAGGAGGGAATCCAGGAGAGGAGAGAACAGAGGGCATCCAGAGAGAGGAGAGAGCAGAAGGCATGTATAGATAGCAGAGAACAGAAGGGTATGCAGAAAGAGGAGAAGACAGAAGCACATCGAGAGATAAAAGAAGACAGAAGGGCTTCCAGAGAGAGGAGAGGAGAGAATGGCCTCCAGAGAGAGGAGAGAAAAGAAGGGCATCCGGAGACAGAAGAGGTCACAAGGGCATCCTCAGAAAAGAGTCAAGGAGGCCATACAGAGAGAGAAGAATTCAGAAGGGCATCTAGATAGAGGAGAGAACAGAAAGGCATCCAGAGAAGGAGAAGACAGAGTGAATCCAGAGAGAGGAGAGAACAGAAGGGCATTCAGATACAGGAGAGAACAGAAGGGCATCAGGAGAGAGTAGAAGACAGAAGGTCCTGCAGAGAGAAGAGAGGAAAGAAGTGCATCCAGAGAGAGGAGATGACAGAAGGGCATCCAGAGAGAGGAGAGGATAGAATAGCATCCAGAAAGAGGAGAAGACAGAAAGCAATCCAGAGAGAGGAGAGAACAGAAGGGCAACCAGAGACTGGAGAGAGCAGATGGGCATCCAGAGAAAGGAGAAGACAGAAGGGTATCTGAAGAGAGGAGAGAACAGAAGGGCATCCAGAAAGAGGAGAGAGCAGAAGGGCATCCAGAAAGAGGAGAAGACAGAAGGGCATCTGGAGAGAGGAGAGAACAGATAGGCATCCAGAGAGAGGAGAAGACACAAGGGAAGCTGGAGAGACGAGACGAGAGAACAGAAGGGCATAGAAAGAGAGGAGAGGACAGAAGGGCATCTAGGGAAATGAGAGAACAGAAGAGAAACCAGAAAAAGGAAAGTACAGAAGGGCATCCAGAAAAAGCAGAAGACTGAAGGACATCCAGAGAGAGAAGAGGACAGAAGCACATACATAGAAAGGAAAAGACAGAAGGGCATCCAGAGAGAGGAGTGATCAGAAGGGCATACAGAGAGAGGAGAGAGCAGAATGGCATCCAGATCGTGGAGAAGACAGATGGCATCCAGAGAGAGGAGAGAAGAGAAGGGAATCCAGAATAAGGAGAGAACAGAAGGGCATCCAAAGAGAGGAGAGAACAGAAGGGAATCCAGAGAGAGGAGAATACAGAAGGACATTCAGAGAGAGGAGAGGATGCAAGGGCATCCAGAGAAAAGAGAAGACAGAAGGGCATCCAGAGAGAGTAGAGAAAAGAAGGGAAGCCAGAGATAGAAGAGGACAGAAGGGCATCCAGAGATGAAAAGAAACAGAAGGCCATCTAGCGAGAGGAGAGAACAGAAGGGCATCCAGAGAGGAGAAGGCAGAAGGTCATCCAGAAAGAGGAGAGATCAGAAGGGCATCCAGAGCAATGAGAGGTCAAGAGAGCCTCCATAGAGAGAAGAGAACAGAAAGGCAATCAGAATGATAAGAGGACAGAAGGGAATCCAGAGAATGAAGAGGACAGACGGGCATCCAGAGAGAGGAGAGGACAGAAGGACATCCAGAGAGCAGAGAAGACAGAATGTCATCCAGAGAGAGGAGAGATCATAAGGGCATCCAGAGCGATGAGAGTACAGGAGAGTCTCCATAGAGAGAATAGTACAGAAAGGCAAAGAGAGAGGTATTAGAGGACATAAGGGAATTCAGAGAGAAAAGAGGACAGAAGCACATCCAAGAGAGGAGAGAACAGAAGGGAATCCAGAGTGAGGAGAGGAAAGAAGGGCATCCAGATATTGGAGAAGACAGAAGGGCTTCCAGAGAGAGAAGAAGACAGAAGGCATCTAGAGACAGGAGATTACATAAGGGAATCCAGAGAGAAGAGAAAATAGGGGCATCCAAGAGAGGAGAGAACAGAAGGGAATCCAGAGGGAGGAGAGGACAGAAAGGCATCTGGATAGAGGAGAGAACAGAAGGGCATCCAACGAGAGGAGAGTCAGAAGGGCATCCAGAGACAAGAGAGGAAAGAAGGGCATCCAGAGAGAGGAGAGAACAGAAGGGCATCCAGAAAGAGGAGAGAACAGAAAGGCATGTAGAGAGAGGAGAAGACAGAAGAGAATCCAGAGAGATGAGAGAACAGAAGAGCATCCAGAGAGAGGAGAGGACACAATGGCATCCAGTGATATCAGAGAACCGAAGATCTGCCAGAGAGAGGAGAGAACTGAAGGGCATCCAGACAGATGAGCAAACAGAAGATCATCAAGAGAGAGAAGGAAACAGAAAGCCATCCAGAGGGATGAGAGTACAGAATAGAATCTAGAGAGAAAATAGAACAGAAGGGCATCTGGAGAGATTATGAGACAGAAGGTCATCCAGAGAGAGAGAGAGAGAGAGAGAGAGAGAGAGAGAGAGAGAGAGAGAGAGAGAGAGAGAAGACAACAGAAGGTCATCCATTGTGATGAAAAGACAGAAGGGCATCCAGAGAGAGAAGAGGACAGAAGGGCATCCAGATAGAGGAGGAGACAGAAGGAGACAGAAGAGCATCCATAGATAGGTGAAAACAGAAGGGCATCCAGAGAAAAAAAGAAGACAGAAGGACATCCAGAGAGATGACTGTACAGAAGGGCATCCGGAGAGTTGAGAGATCAGAAGGGCATCCAGAAAGAGGGCAAGACTGAAGGGCATCCAGAGAGAGGAGAGGACAGAAGGGCATCAAGGGAGAGGAAAGTACAGAAGGGCATCCAGAGAGAGGAGAATACAGAAGGCATCTGGATAGAGGAGAGAACAGAAGGTCATCCAGAGAGAGGAGACAACAGATGGTCATAAAAGGAGACAAAAAGACAGAAGGGCATCCAGAGAAAGGAGAGAACTGAAGGGCTACCAGAGAGATGAGAGGACAGAAGTGAATCTAGAGAGAGAAGAGAAGAGAAAGGCATGTACAGAGAGGAGAACACAGAAGGGCATCGATATAGAGGGGAAAACAGGACATGCAGAGAGGGAAGACAGAAGGGCATCTGGAGTGAGGAGAGAACAGAAAAGCATCCAGAGAGAGGAGAGGACAAGAGGGCATCCAGAGAAAGGAGAAGACAGAAGAGTATCCAGGGAGAGGAGGGGACACAAGGGCATCCAGACAGGTGAGAGAACAGCAGAGAATCCAGAGAGAGGAGAGGACACAAGGGCATTAAGAGAGATGAGAGAACAGAAGATCTTCCAGAGAGAGGAGTAAACAGAAGGGCATCCATAGAAATGAGCAATCAGAAGATTATCCAGAGAGAGAAGGGAACAGAAGGGCATCCTGAGGGATGAGAGGACAGAAGAGAATCTAGAGAGATGAGAGAACAGAGGAGCATCAATAGAAGAGAAGAGAACAGAGTGGACATCCAGAGAGATGAGAGGAATGAAGAGAATCTAGAAAGCTGAGAGAACAGAAGGGCATGTAGTGAGAGGAGAAGATAGAAGGACATCCATAGAGAGGTAAAAACAGAAGGGCATCCAGAGAGAGGAGAAGAGAGAAGGGCATCCAGAGAGATGAGATAACAGAAGAGCATCCAGAGAGAGGAGAGTTCAGAAGAGCATCAAGAGAGAGTGGAATACAGAAGGGCATCCAGAGAGAGGAGAGGACAGAAGGGCATACAGAGGGAGAAAACATCAGAAGGGCATCTAGAGAGACGAGAAGACAGAAGGGCATCCGGATAGAGGAGAAAACAGAAGGTAATCCAGAGAGATGAAAAGACAGAAGGGCAGACAAAGAAAGGAGAGGACAGAAGGATATCTGGAGAGAGGAGAGAACAGAAGGGCATCCAGAGAGATGAGAGTACAGGAGAGCATCTATAGTGAGAAGAGAACAGAAGGGCAATGAGAGAGGAGAGGACAGAAGGGCATCCAGTGATAGGAGAGGACAGAATGGCCTCCAGAGAGAAGAGAGGACAGACGGGCATCCAGAGTGTGGAGAAGACAGAAGGGCATCTCGAATGGAGACAACAGAAGGACATCCAGAGAGAGGAGGGGAGAGAAGGGCATCCAGAGAAAGGAGAGGACAGAATGGCCTCCAGAGAGAAGAGAGAACAAAAGGGCATCCAGAGTGTGGAGAAGACAGAAGGGCATCTAGAGAGAGGAGACAACAGAAGGACATCTAGAGAGAGGAGAGAATAGAAGGGCATCCAGAGAGAGGAGAAGACAGAAGGACATACAGAGAGAGGAGAGTAAAAATGGGCATTCAGAGAGAGGAGAGAACAGAAGGGCATCCATAAAGAGGAGAGGACAGAAGGGCATGCAGAGAGAGGAGAAGACAGAAGGCCATCCAGAGGGAGGAGAGTACAGAAGTACATCCAGAGAGATGAGAGTACAGGAGAGCCTCATTAGAGATAAGCGAACAGAAAGCCAACCCGATAGATTAGAGGACAGAATGGAATCCAGAGAAAGAAGAAGACAGAAGGGCCTCCAAGAGAGGAGAGGACAGAAGGGCATCCAGAGAGAGGAGAGGACAGAAGGGCATCCAGAGGGTGGAGAATACAGAAGGGCATCCAAAGTGGGGATGGGAAAGAAAGGCATCCGGAGAGAGGAGTGAACAGAAGTGCATCCAGAGAGACGAGAAGACAGAAGGCATCAAATGAGAGAGGAAATTACAGAAGGGCATCCAGAGAGAAGAGAAAAGAAGGGCATCCAGGGAGAGGAGAAGGCAGAAGGGCATCTGGATAGAGGAGAGAACAGAAGGTCATCCAGAGAGATGAAAAGACAGAAGGGGAGACAAAGAGAGGAGAGGACAGAAGGATATCTGGAAAGAGGAGAGTACAGAAGGGCATCTGGAGAGAAGTAGGACAGAAGGGCATCCTGAGACTGGAGAGAACAGAAAATCATCCAGAGAGAGGAGAGAAGAGAAGCGCATCAAAAGAGAGGAGCAAGAAGAAGGTCATCCTGATAAAGGAGACAACAGAAGGGCATCCACAGAGAGGAGAAGACAGAAGTGCATCGAGAGAAAGGAGAGGACAGAAGGACATACAGACAGAGGAGAGAACAGAAAAGCATCCAGAGAGAGGAGCAGAAAGAAGGTCATGCAGTCAGAGGAGAGAACAGAAGGGCATCCAAAAAGAGGAGAAGACAGAAGAGCATCGAAGTGAAAGGGGACGACAGAACTGGCATACAGAGAGAGGAGAAGACAGAAAAACATCCAGAAAAGGATAGAACACAAGGGCATCTAGAGAGTGGAGGAAACAGAGGATCATCCAGAGAGAGAAGAGAACAGAGGGGCATCCATAGAGGGGAGAAGACAGAGGGCACCCAGAGAGAGGAGAGAACAGAAGGGCATTTAGAAAAATTAGAGAACAGGAGAGCTTTCATAGAGAGAAGAGAACAAAAGGGCAAACAGAGATATGAGAGGGCAAAAGGGAATCCAGAGAAAGGAGAGAATAGAAGAGCATCCAGAGAGAGGAGAAGACAGAAGGACATCCTGAGATAGGAAAGAACAGAAGGGTATCCGGAGAGGAGAGAACGGAAGGGCATCCAGAGAGAGGATAGGACAGAGAACATCTGGAAACAGGAGAACACATAAGGGCATCCAGAGAGGATATGACAGAAGGGCATCCAGAGAGAAGGGAGTAAATAAGGGCCTCCAGAGAGACAAGAGATCAGAAGGACATCCACTGAGAGAAGAAGACTGAAGGGCATCCAAAGAGAGGAGAGATCAGAAGGTCATCCATAGTGACGAAAACACAGAAGGGCATCCAGGGAGAAGAAAACAGAAGGGCATCCAGATAGAGGAGAGTAAAGAAGGGCATACAGAGAGAGGAGAGAACTGAAGGACATCCAGTGAGAGTAGAGAATAGAACAGTATCCAGAGAGCAGAGAAGACAGAAGGGCATTCAGAGAAAGGAGAAGACAGAAGGGCATCCAGTGAAAGGAGAGAACAGAAAGGCATCAAGAGAGAGGAGACGACAGAAGGGAATCAAGAGACAGGAGAGGACAGAAAGACATCCAGAGAGAGGAGAGAACAGAAGTGAATCCAGAGAGAGGAGAAGACAGAAGGGCATTCAGAGAAGGGAGAGGGCATTAGGGCATCCAGAGAGAGGAGAAGATTGAAGGGAATCCAAAGAGAGGAGAGAATAGAAGGGCATCCAGAAAGAGGAGGGAACAGAAGGGCATCCATAGAGAGGAGAGGACAGAAGGGCATCCACATAGAGGGGATAACAGAGAGCATCAAGGGAGAGGATAGAACAGAAGGAAATCCAGAGAGAGGAGAGTAAAGAAGGGCATACAGAGATAGGAGAAAACAGAAGCGCATCCACAGAGAGGGGAGAACAGAAGAACATCGAAAGAGAGGAGAGAAAAGAAGGGCATCCAAAGAGAGGAGAGGGCAGAAGGGCATCCAGATATAGGAAAGTACAGAAGGGCATCCAGAGAGAAGAGAGAACAGAAAGGAATACAGAGAGAGAAGAGGACAGAGGGGAATCCGGAGAGAGGAGAAGACAAAATGGCAGCCAGAGAGATAAGAGAACAGAAGAGCATCCATATAGAGAATAAAATAGAAGGGCATCCAGATAGATGAGAGGACAAAAAGTCATCAAGAGAGAGGAGAGGACAGAAAGGCATCCAGAACGAGGAGAGAACAGAAGGTCATCCTCTTAGAAGAGAGTAAATAAGGGTATCCAGAGAGATGAGAGGACAGAAGGGCATCCAGAAAGAGGAGAAGACATCCGGAGAGTGGAGCTGACAGAAGGGCATCCAGATAGAAGAGAAGACAGAAGGGCATACGGGGAGAGGAGAGAATAGAAGGGCATCCAGAGAGAGGAGAAGACAGAAGGTCTCCAGTGAGAAGAAAGGACACAAGATCATCCAGGGTAATGAGAGAACAGAAAATCTTCCATAGAGAGGAAAGAACAGAAGGGCATGCAGAGAGATAAGCAAACAGAAGATCATCCAGAGAGAGAAGAGAAGAGAAGAGAAGAGAAGAGAAGAGAAGAGAAGAGAAGAGAAGAGAAGAGAAGAGAAGAGAAAAGCATCCAGATAGACTAGAGTAAAGAAGGGCATACAGAGAGAGGAGAGAACAGAAAGATATCCAGTGAGAGTAGAAAATAGAACGGTATCCAGAGAGCAGAGAAGACAGAAGGGCATTCAGAGAAAGGAGAAGACAGAAGGGCATCCAGTGAGAGGAGAGAACAGAAAGGCATCAAGAGAGAGGAGAGGACAGAAGGGAATCCAGAGACAGGAGAGGACAGAAAGGCATCCAGAGAGAGGAGAGAACAGAAGTGAATCCAGTGAGAGAAGACACAAGGGCATTCAGAGAGAGGAGAGAGCATTAGGGCATCCAGAGAGACTAGAAGATTGAAGGGAATCCAAAGAGAGGAGAGAATAGAAGGGCATCCAGAGAGGAGAGTAAAAAGCACATACAGAGAGAGGAGAGAACAGAAGCGCATCCACAGAGATTGGAGAACAGAAGAGCATTGAAAGAGAGGAGAGGACAGAAGGGCATCCAGAGATAGGGGAGTATAGAAGGACATCCGGAGAGAGGAGAAGACATTCAGAAAGTGGAGCTGACAGAAGGCCATCCAGATAGGAGAGAAGACAGAAGGTCATCCGGGGAGAGGAGAGAATAGAAGGGCATCCAGAGCAGGGGGAGAAGACAGAAGGGCTTCCAGCGAGAGGAAAGGACACAAGAATATCCAGAGTGATGAGAGAACAGAAGAACTTCCATAGAGAGGAGAGAACAGAAGGGCATGCAGAGGGAAAAGCAAACAGAAGATCATCCAGAGAGGAAGAGAAGAGAAAAGAAGAGAAGAGAAGAGAAGAGAAGAGAAGAGAAGAGAAGAGAAGAGAAGACAAGAGAAGGGCATCCAGAAATATGACACAACAGAAGAGAATCTAGAGAGAGAAGAGAACAGAAGGGCATCCAGAGAGAGGAGAGTAAAGAAGGGCATACAGAGAGAGGAGAGGACAGAAGAAAATCCGGAGATAGAAGAGAACAAAAGGGCATCCAGAGAGAAGGGAAGACAGAAGGGCATCCATTGAGAGTAGAGGAAAGAAGGGAATCCAGAGAGAGAAGAGGACAGAAGGGCATCCAGAACGAGGAGTAAACAGAAGGCCATCCAACGAGAGGAGATTACAGAAGGGAATCCAGAGAAAGGAGAAGTCCAAAGGGCATCCAGAGAGACGAGAGGACAGAAGGACCTACATAGAGATGATAGAACAGAAGGGCATCCAGAGAGTGGAGAAAACAGAAGGGCATCCGGATAGAGGAGGGAACAGGAGTGCATCCAGAGACAAGAGAGGAAAGAAGGCATCCAGAGAGAGGAGAGAACAGAAGGGAATCCAGAGAGAGGAGAGAACAAAAAGGCATGTAGAGAGAGGAGAAGACAGAAGTGCATCCAGAGAGATGAGAGAACAGAAGAGCATCCAGTGAGAGAAGAGAACAGAAGGGCATCCAGAGTAAGGAGAAAACAGAAGTGCATCCAGAGAGAAGAGAGGACAGAAATGGCATCCAGAGTGAGAAGAGGACACAAGGCCATTCAGAGAGAAGAGAGAACAGAATGGCATACAGAGAGAGGAGAGAAGAGAAGGGCATCCGGAGAGATGAGAGGACAGAAGAGAATCTAGAGAGAGAAGAGAACAGAAGGGCAACCAGAGATATGAGAGGACAGAAGAAAATCCAGAGACAGCATAGGACAGTAGGGCAACCAGAGAGCGGAGAGGACAGAAGGACATCCGGAGAGAGGAGAGGACAGAAGGGCATCCAGAGAGAGGAGCGAAGAGAAGGGCATCCTGTTAGAAGAGAGTAAATAAGGGCATCCAGAGACACGAGAGAACAGAAGGGCATCCAGAGAGAGGAGAGGACAGAATGGCATCCAGTGAGAGAAGATAACAGAAGGGCATCTAGAGAGAGAAGAAGACACAAGGATATCCAGAGTAAGGAGAAAATTGTTGGGCATCCAGAGAGAGTAGAAGACTGAAGGGCATCGAGAGAATCGAGAGAACAGAAGGGCATAGGGAGAGAGGAAAAGACAGAAGGGCATCCAGAGAGAGGAAAGGACAGAAGGACATCCGGAGAGAGGAGAGCACAAAAGGGAATCCAGAGAGACGAGAGAACAGAAGGATATCCAGAGAGAATAGAAGACACAAGAGCATCTTGAGAGAGGAGAGAAGAGCAACTCATCCAAAGAGAGGAGATGACAAAAAGAGAATTCAGACAGAGGAGAGAACAGTAGGGCATCCAGAGAGAGGTGAGGACAGAAGGGCATCCAGAGAGAGGAAAGGACATAAGAGCATCCAGAGAGAGGAGAGCACAAAAGGGAATCCAGAGAGATGAGAGAACAGAAGGATTTCCAGAGAGAATAGAGAACACAAGGGTATCATGAAATAGGTGCACAGATAGGAGGAGACAAAAAAAAGAATCCAGAGAGAGGAGAGAACAGTAGGGCATCCAGAGGGAGGAGAGGACAGAAGGGCATCCAGAGAGAGGAGAGGACAGAAGAGCATCCAGAAAGAGGAGAGAACAGAAGGGCAACCATGGAGAGGAGAGGTCAGAAGGTTTTGCACAGAGAGGAGAGAACTGCGGGGTATCCAGAGAGCAGAGAAGACAGAAGGGCATCCAGAGAGAGTAGAGAATAGAACAGTATTCAGAGAGCAGAGAAGAAAGATGGGCATCCAGAGAAAGGAGAAGACAGAAGGGCATCCAGTGAGAGGAGAGAACAGAAGGGCATCCAGAGAGAGAGGAGAAGACAGAAGGGCATCCATAGAGAGGTGAAAACAGAAGTGCATCCAGAGATAAGAGGGAATAGGAGAGCATCGGATGAGAGGAGAAAACAGAAGGGCATCAAAAGTGAGGAGAGGACAGAAGAGCATGCAGAGAAAGGAGAAGACATAAGGGCATCCAGATAGAGGGGGAGGACACAAGGGCATCAAGAGAGATTAGAGAACAGAAGATCATCCAGAGAGAGAAGAGAATAGAAGGGTATCCAGAGAGAGGAGAAGACAGAAGGGCATCTCGAGAGAAGAGGATACAGAAATGCCATCCAGAGAGAGAAGAGGACACAAGGGCATCCAGATATAGGAGAGAACAGAAGGGTATACAGAGAGAGGAGAGAACAGAAGGGTATCCAGTGAGAGGAGAGGAAAAAAGGGCATCCAGAGAGAGGAGAGAACAGAAGAGTATCCAAGGAAAGGATACTACAGAAGGGCATCCAGAAAGAGGAGAGGACAGAAGGACATCCCAAAAGAAGAGAGAACAGAAGGGCATCCAGAGAGATGAGAGTACAGGAGATAATCCAGAAAGAGGAGAGAACAGAAGCCTATCCAGGCAGAGCAGAAGACTGAAGGACATCCAGAGAGAGAGAAGAGGACCGAAGGGCATCCAGGGAAAGGAGAAAACAGAAGGGCATTCAGAGAGAGGAGAGGGCAGAATGGCATCCAATGAGAGGAGATAACAGAAGGGCATCTAGAGAGAGGGGAAAACATAAGGGTATCCAGAGTAAGGAGAAAATTGTCGGGCATCCAGAGAGAGAAGAAGACTGAAGGGCATCGAGAGAATCGAGAGAATAGAAGGGCATAGGGAGAGAGGAAAAGACAGAAGGGCATCCAGAGAGAGGACAGGACAGAAGGACATCCAGAAAGAGGAGAGCACAAAAGGGAATCCAGAGAGACGAGAGAACAGAAGGATATCCAGAGAGAATAGAGGACACAAGAGCATCTTGAGAGAGGAGAGAAGAGCAGCGCATCCAGAGAGAAGAGAAGACAAAAAGGAAATTGAGAGAGAGGAGAGAACAGTAGAGCATCCAAAAAGAGGTGAGGACAGAAGGTCATCCAGAGAGAAGATAGGAGAGAAGAGATGAGCATCCAGAGAGAGGAAAAAACAGAAGGGCATCCATGGAGAGGAGAGGTCCAAAGAGCATGCACAGATAGGAGAGAACAGACTGGCATCAAGAGAGCAGAGAAGACAGAAGGGCATCCAAAGGGAGTAGAGATTAGAATGGTATCCAGATAGCAGAGAAGACAGAAGGGCATCCAGAAAAAGTAGAAGACAGAAGGGAATCCAAAGAGAGGAGCGAACAGAAAGGCATCCAGAGAGAGGAGAAGAGAAAAGGGCATACATAGAGAGGTACAAACTGAGGTGCATCCAGAGAGAGGAGAAGAGAGAAGGTCATCCATAGTGAAGAGAAGACAGAAGAGCATCGGAAGAGAGGAGAGATCAGAAGGTCATCCAGAGAGAGGAGAAGACAGAAGGGCATCCCAAGAGAAGAAAGGACAGAAATGGCATCCAGAGAGAGAAGAGGACACAAGGGCATCCAGATAGAGGAGAGAACAGAAGAGTATCCAGAGAGAGGAGAGGAAAATAGGGCATCCAGAGAGAGGGGAGAACAGAAGGGCATCCAAAGAAAGGAGAAGACAGAAGGGCACCCCGAGAGTGGAGAGGACAAAAGGACATCCTAAAAGAAGAGAGAACAGAAGAACATCCAGAGAGATGAGAGAACAGGAGAGAATCTAGAAAGAGGAGAGAACAGAAGCCCATCCAGAGACAGCAGAAGACTGAAGGACGTCCAGAGGACCAAAGTGCATCTGGAGAGTGGAGAAGATAGAAGGGCATCCAGAGAGAGGAGAGGACAGAATGGCATGAAGTGAGAAGAGAGAACAGAAGGACATCTAGAGAGAGGAGAAGACAGAAGGATATCCAGAGTGACGAGAAAATTGTCGGGCATCCAGATGGAGGAGAATACTGAAGGGCATCAAGAGAATCAAGAGAACAGAAGGGCATAGGGCGAGAGGAGAAGACAGAAGTGCATCCACAGAGAGCGGAGGACAGAAGGACATCCAGAGAGAGGAAAGAACAGAAGGGCATCCTGAGAGAGGAGAGTACAGAAGGGATCCAGGGAGAGGAGAGAACAGAAAGCCATCCAGAGAGAGGAGAGGATAGAAGGGCATCCAGAGAGAGGAGAGGACAAAAGGGCATCCCGAGAGAAGAGGAGAGAACAGAAGAGGATGCAGAGGGAGGAGAGGACACAAGGGCATCCAGAGACATGAGAGAACCGAAGATCTTCCAGAGAGAGGAGAGAACAGAAAGGCATCCACAGAGATGAGTGAACAGAAGATCATCAAGTGAGAGAAGGGAACAGAAGGCCATCCAGAGGGATGAGAGTACAGAATAGAATCTAGAGAGAGAATAGAACAGTAGGGCATCCAGAGAGATGATGTGACAGAAGGTCATCCAGAGAGAGGAGACAACAGAAGGTCATCCATAGTGACGAAAAGAAAGAAGGGCATCCAGAGAGAAGAGAACAGAAGGGCATCCAGATAGAGTAGAGTAAAGAATGGCATACAGAGAGAGGGGAGAACAGAAGGACATCCAGTGAGAGTAGAGAATAGAATGTTATCCAGAGAGCAGAGAAGACAGAAGGGCATTCAGAGAAAGGAGAAGACAGAAGGGCATCCAGTGAGAGGAGAGAACAGAAAGGCATCAAGAAAGAGGAGAGGACAGAAGGGAATCCAGAGAGAGGTGTGGACAGAAAGGCATCCAGAGAGAGGAAAGAACAGAAGTGAATTCAATGAGAGGAGAAGACAGAAGTGCATTCAGAGAGAGGAGAGAGCATTGGGCATCCAGATAGAGGAGAAGATTGAAGGGAATCCAAAGAGAGGAGAGAATAGAAAGGCATCCAGAAAGAGGAGAGAACAGAAGAGAGAGGAGAGGACAGAAGGGCATCCACAGAGAGGGGAGAACAAAGAGCATCGAGAGAGAGGATAGAACAGAAGGGCATCCAGAGAGAGGAGAAGACAAAACGGCATCCAGAGAGAGGAGAGTAAAGAAGGGCATACAGAGATAGGAGAGAACAGAAGCACATCTAAAAAGATTGGAGAACATAAGAGCATCGAAAGAGAGGAGAGAACAGAAGAGAATCCAAAGAAAAGAGAGGGCAGAAGGGCATCCAGAGATAGGAGAGTAGAGAAGGGCATCCGGAGTGAGGAGAAGACATCTGGAGAGTGGAGCTGACAGAAGTGCATCCAGATAGAAGAGAAGACAGAAGGGCTTTCGGGGATAAGAGAGAATAGAAGGATTTCCAGAGAGAGGAGAAGACAGAAGGGCTTCCAGTGAGAGAAAAGCACACAAGAATATCCAGAGTGATGAGAGAACAGAAGATCTTCCATAGAGAGGAAAGAACAGAGGGGCATGCAGAGAGATAAGCAAACAGAAGATCATCCAGAGAGAGAAGAGAAGAGAAGGATATCCAGAGATATGACACAACAGAAGAGAAACTAGAGAGAGGAGAGAACAGAAGGGCATCCAGAGAGAGGAGACAAAAGAAGGGAATCCATAGAGAAGAGAATACAGAAGGGCATCCAGAGAGATAAGAGCATCAAGAGAATCAAGAGAGAGGAAGCATCAAGAGTGAAACATCCATAGAGAGAATATAATAGAAGGGAATCCAGAGAGATGAGAGGACAGGAAGGAATATAGAGAGAGGAGAAAATAGAAGGTTATGTAGAGAGAGGATAAGACAGAAGGACATCCAGAGTGAGGTGAGCACAGAAGGGCATCCAGGGAGAAGAGAACAGAAGGGCATCCAGAGAGAGGAGAGTAAAGAAGGGCATCCAGAGAGAGGAGAGAACAGAAGGGCATCCAGAGAGAGTAGAGTAAAGTAGGGATCTAGGGAGAGGAGAGAACAGAAATTCATCCAGATAGAGAAGAGGACAGAAGGGCATCCAGAGAGAGGAGAGGACAGAAGGGCATCCAGAGAAAGAAGGGAATAGAAGGGCATCCAGAGGTATGAGAGGACAGATGAGAATCTAGAGAAAGGAGAGAACAGAAGGGCATCCAGAGAAATGAGAAGACAGAAGGGCATCGACAGAGAGGAGAGGACAGAATGGCATCCAGAGAGAGGAAAGAACAGAAGGACATCCAGAGAGATTAGACAACAGAAGGTCATCCAGAGTGATGAAAATACAGAAAGGAATCCAGAGAGAGGAGATGACAGAAGGGCATCCATAGAGAAGAGAAGATAGAATGGCATCCAGAGAGAGATTAGAGGACACAAAGGCATCCAGAGAGATTAGAGAGCAGAAGATCATCCAGAGAGAGAATAGAACAGAGGGGCATTCAGCGAAAAGAGAAGACAGAAGGGCATCCAGCGAGAAGAGAGGACAGAAGGTCATCCAGAGAGAGAATCGGACACAGGGCATCCAAATAGAGGAAGGAAGAGAAAGGCATAAAGAGAGAGGAGATACCAGAAGGACATCCAGTGAGAGTAGAGAATAGAATGGTATCCAGAGAGCAAAGAAGACAGAAGGGCATTCAGAGAAAGGAGAAGACAGAAGGGCATCCAGTGAGAGGAGAGAACAGAAAGGCATCAAGAGAGAGTAGAGGCAGAAGGGCATCCAGAGAGAGGAGAGGACAGAAAGGCATCCAGAGAGAGGAGAGAACGGAAGTGAATACAGAGAGAATAGAAGACAGAAGGGCATTCAGAGAGAGGAGAGAACATTAGGGCATCCAGAGAGAGGAGAAGATTGAAGGGAATCCAAAGAGAGGAGAGAATAGAAGGGCATCCTGAAAGAGGAGAGAACAGAAGGGCATCCATAGAGAGGAGAGGACAAAAGGGCATCCACAGAGAGGGGAAAAGAGAAGAGCATCGAGAGGGAGGATAGAACAAAAGGGCATCCAGAGAGAGGAGAGTACAGATGGGCATCCGGAGAGAAGAGAGAACAGAAAGGAATCCAGAGAGAGGAGAGTACAAAAGGGCATCCGGAGAGAGGAGCAGACAAAAGGGCATCCAGAGAGATAAGAGAACAGAGGAGCATCCATAGAGAGAATAAAATAGAAGTGCATCTAGAGAGATTAGAGGACAGAAAGGCATCAAGAGAGAGGAGAGGACAGAAGGGCATCCAGAAAGAGGATCGGACAGAAGGTCATCCTGTTAGAAGAGAGTAAATAAGGGCATCCAGAGAGATGAGAGGACTGAAGGGCATCCAGAGAGAGGAGGATACATCCAGAGAGTGGAGCTGACAGAAGGGCATTCATATAGAAGAGAAGACAGAAGGGCATATGGGGAGAGGAGAGAATAGAAGGGCATCCAGAGAGAGGAGAAAACAGAAGGGCTTCCAGCGAGAAGAAAGGACACAAGAACATCCAGAGTGATGAGAGAACAGAAGATCTTCCATAGAGACGAAAGAACAGAAGGGCATGCAGAGAGATAAGCAAACAGAAGATCATCCAGAGAGAGAAGAGAAGAGAAGGGCATCCACAGATATGACTCAACAGAAGAGAATCTAGAGAGAGGAGAGAACAGGAGGTCATTCAGAGAGAGGAGACGACAGAAGGGCATCCAGTGAGAAGAGAGGACAGAAGGGCATCCAGAGAGAGGAGAAGACAAAACATCCAAACAGAGATAAGAGAACAGAAGAGCATCAGAGAGAGGAGAGAACAGAAAGGCATCCAGAGAGAAGAGGAACAGAAAGGCATCCAGAGAGTGGAGAGGAAAGAAGGGCATCCAGAGAGAGGAGAGTACAGAACGGCATCCAGTGAGAGGAGAGAAAAGAAGTGATTCCAAAGAGGGAAGACAGAAGGGCATTCAGAGCGAGTAGAGAGGTTTAGGACATCCAGAGAGAGGAGAAGACAGAATGGAATCCAAAGAGAGGAGAGAACAGAAGGGCCTCCAAAGAAACCAGAAGTCAGAAAGGCCTCCAGAGAGAGGAAAGGACAGAAGGACATCCCAAAAGAAGAGAGAACAGAAGGGCATCCAGAGAGATGAGAGTTTAGGAGAGAATCCAGAAAGAGAAGAGAACTGAATCCCATCCAGAGAGAGATTAGGACCGAAGGGCATCCAGAGAGAGGAGAAGACAGAAGGGTATCCCGAGAGAAGAGAGTACAGAAATGGATTCCAGAGATAGAAGAGGACACAAGGGCATCCAGATAGAGGAGAGAACAGAAGGGCATACAGAAAGTAGAGAGAACAGAAAGGTATCCAGAGAGAGGAGAGGAAAATAGGGCATCCAGAGAGAGGAGAGAAAAATAGGGCATCCAGAGAGAGGAGAGAACAGAACGGCATCAAAAGAAAGGAGAAGACAGAAGGGCATCCAGAGAGTGGAGAGAACAGAAAGACATCCCAAAAGAAGAGAGAACAGAAGGGCATCCAGAGAGATGAGAGTACAGGAGAGAATCCAGAAAGAGGAAGAATAGAAGCCTAACCAGACAGAGCAGAAGACTGAATACAGAAGGGCATCCAGATAGATGAGAAGACAGAAAGGCATGTAGAGAGAGGAGAAGACATAATGGCCTCCATAGATAGGTGAAAACAGAAAGGCATTCAGAGAGAGGAGAAGACAGAAGGTCATCCAGAGAGAGGAAAGAACAGAAGGGCATCTGGATAGAGGAGAGAAAATAAGGTCATCCAGAGAGAGGAGACTACAGACAGTCATCCAGAGGGATGAAAAGACAGAAGGGCATCCAGAGAGAGGAGAGAACAGAAGTGCTTCCAGAGAGAGGAGAAAACAGAATGGCATGTAGAGAGAGAAGAAGACAGAAGGGCATCCATAGATAGGTGAAAACAGAAGGGCATCCAGATAGAGGAGAATACAGAAGGGCATCCAGAGAGATGAGAGGATATAAAGGAATGTAGAGAAAGGAGAAGACATAAGGGCCTCCATACATAGGTGAAAACCGAAAGGCATCCAGAGAGAGAGGAGAAGACAGAAGGGCATCAAGAGAGATGACTTGACAGAAGAGCACACAGAGAGTGGAGAAATCAGAAG
The DNA here is from genome assembly GCF_011762505.2 of Arvicanthis niloticus. Classification (NCBI taxonomy): domain Eukaryota; kingdom Metazoa; phylum Chordata; class Mammalia; order Rodentia; family Muridae; genus Arvicanthis; species Arvicanthis niloticus. Next base: position 95,983 of record NW_023044983.1, read on the forward strand.
GTCATCCAGAGAGATGGGAAGACAGAAGGACATCCAGAGAGAGGAGAGGACAGAAGGGCATCCAGAGAGAGGAAAGAACAGAAGGGCATCCAGGGAGAGGAGAAGACATAAGGGCATCTGGATAGAAGAGAGAAAAGAAGTTCATCAAATGAGAGGAGACAACAGACGGTCATCAGAGAGACGAAAAGACAGAAGGGCATCCAGAGAGAGGAGATTAACAGAAGCGCTTCCATAGAGAGGAGAGAACAGAAGGGCATGTAGAGAGAGAAGAAGACAGAAGGGCATTCATAGATAGGTGAATACAGAAGGGCATCCAGAAAGAGGAGAAGACAGATGGACATCCAGTTAGAGGAGAGAACCAAAGAGCATCCAGAGAAAGAGACAAGAGAATGTCATCCAGAGGGAGGAGAAGACAGAAGGGTATACAGAGAGAGGAGAGGACAGATGAAAATCCGGAGAGAGGAGAGAACAGAAGGGCATCCAGAGAGAAGAGAAGACAGAATGGCATCCAGAGAGAGTAGAAGAAAAAGGGTATTCCAGAGAGAAAAGAGGACAGAAGGGCATCCAGTGAGAGCAGAGGACAGAAGGCCATCCAGCAAGAGGAGAGAACAGAAGGGCATCAAGGGAATGGAGAGAACAGAAGAGCATTGAAAGAGAGGAGAAAACAGAAGGGCATCAAAAGAGAGGAGAGGACAGAAGGGCATCCATAGAGAAGAGAAGATAGAAGGGTATCCAGAGAGAGGAGAGGACAAAAGGGCATCCAGAGAGAAGAGAAAACAGAAGTGCATCCAGAGAGAGAAGAAAACAGAGGGGCATCCAGAAAGAGAAGACAGAAGTGCATCCAGAGAGAAGAGAGAACAGAAGGGCATCCAGAAAGAGGAGAGAACAGAAAAGCATACAGAGAGAGGAGAGAACAGAAGGGTATCCGAGAGAGGATTGGAGAAAAGCACATCCAGAGAGAGAAGAGAACAGAAGAGCATCCAAAGAAAAAGGAAGACAGAAGGGCATCCAGCAAGAGGAGAGAACAGAAAGGCATACAGAGAGAGGAGAGAACAGAAGGGTATCCGGAGACAGCTTTGGAGAAAAGCGCATCCAGAGAGACTAGAGGAAAGAAAGGAATCCAGAGAGAGAAGAGGACAGAAGGTCCTACATAGAATGGAGAGAACAGAAGGGCATCCAGAGAATGCAGAAAGAAGAAGGGCATCCAGAGAGAGGAGAGGACAGATATGCATCTGGATAGAAGATAGAACAGAAGGGCATCCAGAGAGAGGAGAGAACAGAAGAGCATCCAGAGAGAGGAGAAGAAAGAAGGGCATTCAGAGATAGGAGAGAACAGAAGGGAATTCAGAAAGCAGGGAATACAGAAGGGCATCCAGAGATAGGAGAAGACAGAAGGGCATTAAGTGAGAAGACAGAAGAGAAAGGCATCAAGAGAGCAGAGGACCGAAGGGCATTCAGAGAGAGGAGAGGACAGAATGGCATCTAGAGAGAGGAGAGAACAAATAGGCATGTAGAGAGAGGACAGGACAGAAGGGCATCCACAGATTGGGAAGAACAGAAGAGCATAGAGAGTGAGGAGCCAACATAAGGGAATCCAAAGAGAGGAGAGAATAAAAGAGCATCCAGAAAGAGGAGACAGCAGAAGGCCATCCAGAGAGACAAGAGAACAGAATGGCATCCAGAGAGAGGAGAAGACAGAAGGGCATCCTGAGAGAAGAGAGGACATAAATGGCATCCAGAGACAGAAGAGGACACAAGGGCATCCAGATAGAGGAGAGAACAGAAGGGCATACAGAGAGAGGAGAGGACAGAAGGACATCCCAAAGGAAGAGAGAACAGAAGGGTATCCAGAGAGATGAGAGAACAGGAAAGAATCCAGAAAGAGGAGAGAACAAAAGCACATCCAGAGAGAGCAGAAGACTGAAGAATATCCAGAGAAAGAAGAGGACCGAAGGGCATCTGGAGAGAGGAGAAGACAAAAGAGCATACAGAGAGAGGAGAAGACAGAAGGGCATCTAGAGAGAGGAGAGAACATAAGGGCATCCAGAGAGATGAGAGTACAGGAAAGCCTCCATAGAGAGAAGAGTACAAAAAGTCAAAGAGATATTAGAGGACAGAAGGGAATCCAGAGAGAAAAGAGGACAGAAGGGAATCCAAGAAAGGAGGGAATAGAAGGGAATCCAGAGAGAGGAGAGGACAGAAGGGCACCCTGATAATGGAGAAGACAGAAGGGCATCCAGAGAGAGGAGAGAACGTAAGTGAATCCATAGAGAGGAGAAGAGAGAAGGCATCTAGTGAGATGAGATTCCAGAAGAAAATCCATAAAGAAGAAAAAATAAAGGCATCCAAACAGAGGAGAAGACAGAAGGGCATCCAGAGAGAGGAGAGGACAGAAATGCATCAGGATAGAGGAGAGAACAGAACAGCATCCTGAGAGAGGAGGACAGAAGGGCATCCAGAGACAAGAGAGGAAAGAAGGGCATCCAGAGAGAGGAGAGAACATAAGGGCATCCAGAGAGAGGAGTGAACAGAAAGGCATGTAGAAAGATGAGAAGACAGAAAGGCATCCAGAGATATGAAAGGACAAAAAGGCATCTAGAGAGAGGAGAGAACAGAAAGGCATGTAGAGAGAGGAGAGGACAGAAGGGCATGCACAGATTGGGAAGAACAGAAAAGCATCGAGAGAGAGGAGAAAACATAAGGAAATCCAAAGAGAGGAGAGAATAGAAGAGCATCCAGAAAGAGGAGAGAACAGAAGGGCATCTAGAGAGATGAGATAACAGAAAATAATCTAGAGAGAAAAGAGAACAGAAGGGCAACCAGAGATATGAGAGGACAGAAAAAAATCCAGAGAGAGGATAGGACAGAAGGGCATCCAGAGAGAGGTGAGGACAGAAGGGCATCCAGAGAGAGGAGAGGACAGAAGGGCATCCAGAGAAAGGAGACAACAGAAAAAACATCCATAGAGCAGAGATGACATAAGGGCATCCAGAGAGAGGAGAGACCAGAAGAGCATCCAGAGAGAAGAGAATACAGAAGGGTATCCACAGAGAGGAGAGAATAGAAGAGCATCGGACGAAAGGAGAAAACAAAAGGGCATCAAAAGAGAGGAGAGGACAGAAGGGCATCCATAGATAAGAGAAGACAGAAGGGCATACAGAGAGAGGAGAGGACACAAGGGCATCCAGAGAGATGAGAGAACAGAAGTTCATCCAGAGAGAGAAGAGAACAGAAGGGCATCCAGAGAGAGGAGAAGACAGAAGGGCATCCCAAGAGAAGAGAGGACAGAAATGGCATCCAGAGAGAGAAGAGGACACAAGGGCATCCAGATAGAGGAGAGAACAGAAGGCCATACAGAGAGAGGAGAGAAAGAAGGTTATCCAGAGAGAAGCAAGGAAAATATGGCATCCAGAGTGAGGAGAGAACAGAGGGCATCCAAAGAAAGGAGAAGACTGAAGGGCATACAGAGAGAGGAGAAGACAGAAGGACATCTCAAACGAAGAGAGAACAGAAGGGCATCCAGAGAGATGAGAGAACAGGAGAGAATCCAGAAAGAGGAGAGAACAGAAGCCCATTCAGAGAGAGCAGAAGACTGAAAGACATCCAGAGAGGGAAGAGGACCGAAGGGCATCTGGAGAGAGGAGAAGACAGAAGGGCATCCAGAGAGAGGAGTGGAGAGAATGGCATCCAGTGAGAGGAGATAACAGAAGGGCATCTAGAGAGAGGAGAAGACAGAAGGATGTCCAGAGTAAGGAGAAAATTGTCGGGCATCCAGAGAGAGGATAAGACTGAAGGCCCTCGTGAGAATTGAGAGAACAGAAGGACATAGATAGAGAGGAGAAGACAGAACAATATTCAGAGTGAGGAGAAATTTGTTGGATATCCAGATGGAGGAGAATACTGAAGGGCATTGAGAGAATCGAAGGGACAGAAGGGCATAGGGAGAGAGGAGAAGACAGAAGATCATCCAGAGAGAGGAGAGGACAGAAGGGCATCCAGAGTGAGGAGAATACAGAAGGGATCCAGAGAGAGAAGAGAACAGAAAGCCATCCAGAGAGAACAGAGGATAGAAAGGCATCCAGAGAGTGGAGAGGACAGAAGGGCATCCAGAGAGAGGAGAGGACAGAAGGGCCTCCAGAGAGAGGAAAGAACAGAAGGGCATCCAGAGAGAGGAGAGTATAGAACGGATCCAGAGAGAAGAGAGAACAGAAAGCTATCCAGAGAGAGGAGAGGAAAAAAGGGAATCCAGAGTGAGGAGAGGTCAGAAGGGCATCCAGAGAGAGAAGGGAACAGAAGGGCATCCAGAGGGATGAGAGGACAGAAGAGAATCTAGAGAAAGTAGAGAACAGAAGGGCATCCATAGAGATAAGAATACAGAAGGGCATCCAGAGAGAGGAGAGGACAGAATGGCATCCAGAGAGAATAAAGAACAGAAGGACATAAAGAGAGAGGAGAAGACAGAAGGGCATCAGGAAAGAGGAGAGAACAGAAGGACATCTAGAGGGACGAGACAACAGAATATCATCCAGAGTGATGAAAATACAGAAGGGCATCAAGAGAGTGGAGAGGACAGAAAGGCATGTAGAGACAGGAGAAGACATAAGGGCCTCCATAGATAGGTGAAAATTGAAGGGCATCCAGAGAGAGGAGAAGACAGAAGGGCATCCAGAGAGATGACTTGACAGCAGAGCATACAGAGAGTGGAGAGATCAGAAGGTCATCCAGAGAGAGGGGAAGACTGAAGTGCATCCAGAGAAAGGAGAGGACAGAATTGCATCCAGAGAGAGGAAAGAACAGAAGGGCATCAAGAGAAAGGAGAAGACTGAAGCTTATCCAGAGAGAGGAGAGGACAGAAGGACCTACATAGAGAGGAGATAACAGAAGGGCTTTCAGAGAGTGAAGAAAACAGATAGGCATTGAGAGCGAGGAGAGGACATATGTGCATCTGGATAGAGGATAGAACAGAATGGCATCCAGATAGAGGAGAGAACAAAAGAGCTTCCAAAGAGAGAAGAAGACAGAAGGGCATTCAGAGATAGAGCAGTACAGAATGGCATCCAGAAAGCAGAGAAGACAGAGGGGCATACAGGGAGAGGAGAAGACAGGAGGGCATCCAGTGAGAGGAGAGAACAGAAAGGCATCAAGCCAGAGGAGAGGACAGAAGGGCATCCAGGGAGAGGAGAGAACAGAAGTGAATCTAGAGAGAGGAGAAGATAGAAGGGCATTCAGAGATAGGAGAGAGCATTAGGGCATCCAGAGAGAGGAGAAGACAGAAGGGAATCCAAAGAGAGGAGAGAATAGAAGGGCATCCATAAAGAGGAGAGAACAGAAGAGCATCCGGAGAGATGAGAGAACAGAAGATAATCTAGAGAGAAAAAAGAACAGAAGGGCAACCAGAGATATGAGAGGACAGAAAAAAATCCAGAGAGGAGAGGACAGAAGGGCATCCAGAGTGTTAAGATTACTGAAGGGCATCCAGAGAGAGGTGTGGATAGAAGGGCATCCAGAGAAAGAAGAGGACAGAAGGGCATTCAAAGAGAGGAGAGGACATAAGAGCAACAAGAGAAAGGAGACAACAGAAAAACATCCAGAGAGCGGAGATGACAGAAGGGCATCCAGAGAGAGGAGAGACCAAAAGTGCATCCAGAGAGAGGAGAATACAGAAGGGCATCCACAGAGAGGAGAGAATAGAAGTGCTTCGGATGAGAGGAGAAAACAGAAGGGCATAAAAAGAGAGGAGAGGCAGAAGGACATCCCAAAAGAAGAGAGAACAGAAGAGCATCCAGAGAGAGGAGAGGACAGAAGGGCATCCAGAGAGAGGAGAGTACAGAAGGTCATCAAGGGAGAGGAGAGAACAGAAAGCCATCCAGAGAGAGGAGAGGACAGAAGGGTATCCAGAGAGAGGAGAGGACAGAAGGTCATCCAGAGAGAGGAGAGAACAGAAGTGCATTCATGGAGAGGAGAGACCAGAAGGGTATCCACAGAGTGGAGAGAACAGATGGGCATCGAGAGAGCAGAGAAAACAGAAGGGCATTCAGAGAGTGTAGAGAATAGAATGGTATCCAGACAGCAGAGAAGACAGAAGGGAATCCAAGAAAGGAGAAGATAGAAGGGCATCCAGTGAGAGGAGAGAACCGAAGAGCATCCGGAGAGAAGAGAAGACGGAAAAGCATCCAAAGAGATTTGAAAACAGAAGTGCATCCAGAGAGAGGAGAATAGTGAAGGGCACCCAGCGTGAATAGAAGACAGTAGAGCATCAGGACACAGGAGAGATCAGAAAATCATCCAGAGAGAGGAGAAGACAGGAGGACATCCACAGAGATGAGAGGACAGAAGGGAATCCAGATGTAGGAGAGAACAGAATGGCATAGAAAGAGAGGAGAGGACACAAGTGCATCTAGAGAGAGGAAAGAACATAAAGGCATGTAGAGAGAGGAGAGGACAAAAGGGCATTCACAGATTGGGAAGAACAGAAGAGCATCGAGAGTGAGGAGACAACATGAGAGCATCCAAAGAGAAGAGAGGACGGAATGGCACCCAGAGAGAGGAGATAACAGAAGGGCATCTGTAGAGAGGAGAAGACAGAAGGGCTTCCAGAGAGAGAAGACAGAAGGGCATCCAGAGAGATTAGAGTACAGAAGAAAATCTAGAGAGAGAAGAGAACAGAAAGGCCACCAGAGATATGAGAGGACAGAAGGAAATCCAGAGAAAGGAGAGGACAGTTAGGGCATCCAGAGAGGATAGGACACAACAGCATTCAGAGAGATGAGAGAACAGAAGATCTTCCAGAGTGAGGAGAGAACAGAAGGGCATCTACAGAGATGAGTGAACAGAAGATCATCCACAGAGAGAACAGAACAGAAGAGCATCCAGAAGGATGAGAGGACAGAATAGAATCTAGAGGGAGGAGACAACAGAAGGGCATCCAGAGAGAGGAGAGGACAGAAGGGCATCCAGAGAGCAGAGAAGACAGAAGGGCATCCAGAGCGAAGAGAGAATAGAACAGAGAGCAGAGAAGACAGAAAGGCATCCAGAGAAAGGAGAAGACAAAAGGGCATGCAGTGAGAAGAGAGAACAGAAAGGTATCATAAGAGAGGAGAAGACAGAAGGGCATCCAGAGAGAGGAGAGGACAGAATGGCATCCAGTTAGAGGAGAGAAAGAAGGGCATCTAGAGAGAGAAGACAGAAGGATATCCAGAGTGAGGAGAAAATTGTCGGGCATACAGATGGAGGAGAATACTGAAGAGCATCGTGAGAATTGAGAGAACAGATGGGCATAGGGGGAGAGGAGAAGACAGAAGGGCATCCAGAGAGAGGAGAGGACAGAAGGGCCTCCAGAGAGAGGAGAGAACAGAAGGGCATCCAAAGAGAGGAGAGTACATAAGGGATCCAGAGAGAGGAGAGTACAGAAAGCCATGCAGAGAGAGGAGAGGACAGAAGGGCATCCAGAGTGAGGAGAGAACAGAAGGGCATCCAGGGAGAGAAGGGAACAGAAGGGCATCCAGAGGGATGAGAGGACAGAAGAGAATCTAAAGAAATGAAAGAACAGAAGGGCATCCAGAGAGATGAAAAGACAGAAGGGCATCCAGAGAGAGGAGAGGACAGAATGGCATCCAGAGAAAGGAAAGAACAGAAGGACATGCAGAGAGAGGAGAAGACAGAAGGGCATCAGGAAAGAGGAGAGAACAGAAGGATATCCAGAGGGAGGAGACAACAGAAGGTCATCCAGAGTGATGAAAATACAGAAGGGCATCCAGAGAGATTAGAGGTCAGAACGGCATCCAGAGAGATGAGAGCACAGAAAGGCATGTAGAGAGAGGAGAAGAAATAAGGGCATCCATAGATAGGTGAAAACAATAGGGCATCCAGAGAGAGGAGAAGACAGAAGGGCATCCAGAGAGATGACTTGACAGAAGAGCATACAGAGAGTGGAGAGATCAGAAGATCATCCAGAGAGAGGGGAAGACAGAAGGGTATCCAGAGAGAGGAGAGTACAGAAGGGCATCCAGAGAGAAGAAATTACAGAAGAGCATTTAGGGAGAGGAGAAGACAGAAGGGCATCTGGATAGAGGAGAGAAAAGAAGGCATTCCAGAGAGAGGTGACCACAGACGGTCATTCAGAAAGACAAAAAGTCAGAAGAGCATCAGAGAGAGTAGAGAACAGAAGGGCTTCCATACAGAGGAGAGAACAGAAGGGCATGTAGAGAGAGAAGAAGACTGAAGAGCATCCATAGATAGGTGAAATCAGAAGGCCATCCAGAGAGAGGAGAAGACAGATGTGCATCCAGATGGGCGTTCGGTTAGAGGGAAGAACCGAACAGCATCCAGAGAGAGGAGACAACAGAAGGTCATTCAGAGGGAGGAGAAGACAGAAGGATATACAGGGAGAGGAGAGGACAGAAGGGAATCCGGTGAGAGGAGAGAACTGAAGGACATCCAGAGAGAAGAATAGACAGAAGGGCATCCAGAGAGAGAAGGGGAAAGAAGGGAATCCAGCGAAAGAAAAGTACAGAAGGTCATCCAGAGAAAGGGAAGGACAGAAGGCCATACAACGAGAGGAGAGTACAGAAGGGCATCCAGGGAAAGGAGAACACCGAAGCGCATCCAGAGAGAGGAGAGGACAGAAGAGCCTATATAGAGAGGAGAGAACAGAAGGGATTCCAGAAAGTGAAGAAAACAGATGGGCATCGAGAGAGAGGAGAGGACAGATGTGCATCTGGATAGAGGATAAAACAGAAGCGCATCCAGAGAGAGGAGAGAACACAAGAGCTTCCAGAGAGAGGAGAAGACAAAGGGCATTCAGAGATAGGAGAGCACAAAAGGGAATCCAGAGAGCAGGGAAGACAGAAGGGCATCCAGAGATAGGAGAAGACAGAAGGGCTTGCAGAGAGGAGAGAACAGACAGTCATCCATAGAGACGACAATACAGAAGGGCATCCAGAGAGAGGAGAGAACAGAAGGGCTTCCAGACAGAGGAGAGAACAGAAGGGCATGTAGAGAGAGAAGAAGACTGAAGGGCATCCATAGATAGTTGAAAAAAGAAGGGCATCCAGAGAGAGGGGAAGATAGATTGGCATCCAGATGGGTATCCGGTTAGAGGATAGAACCAAAGGGCATCCAGAGAGAGGAGACAACAGAAGGTCATTAAGAGGGAGGAGACGACAGAAGGGCATACAGGGAGAGGAGAGGACAGAAGGGAATCCGGTGAGAGGAGAGAACTGAAGGGCATCCAGAGAGACGGAAAGACAGAAGGGCATCCAGAGAGAGAAGGGGAAAGAAGGGAATCCAGCGAAAGAAAAGTAAAGAAGGTCATCCAGAGAAAGGGAAGGACAGAAGGCCATCCAACGAGGGGAGAGTACAGAAGGGCATCCAGGGAAAGGAGAACACCGAAGCACATTCAGAGAGAGGAGAGGACAGAAGAGCCTATATAGAGAGGAGAGAACAGAAGGGATTCCAGAAAGTGAAGAAAACAGACAGGCATCGAGAGAGAGGAGAGGACATATGTGCATCTGGATCCAGGATAGAACAGAAGGGCATCCAGAGAGAGGAGAGAACAGAAGAGCTTCCAGAGAGAGGAGAAGACAAAGGGCATTCAGAGATAGGAGAGCACAAAAGGGAATCCAGAGAGCAGGAAAGACAGAAGGGCATCCAGAGAGAGGAGAAGACAGAAGGGCTTGCAGAGAGGAGAGAACATATGGTCATCCATAGAGACGACAATACAGAAGGGCATCCAGAGAGAGGAGAGAACAGAAGGGCTTCCAGACAGAGGAGAGAACAGAAGGGCATGTAGAGAGAGAAGAAGACTGAAGGGCATCCATAGATAGTTGAAAAAAGAAGGGCATCCAGAGAGAGGGGAAGATAGATTGGCATCCAGATGGGCATCCGGTTAGAGGATAGAACCAAAGGGCATCCAGAGAGAGGAGACAACAGAAGGTCATTAAGAGGAATGAGATGACAGAAGGGCATACAGGGAGAGGAGAGGACAGAAGGGAATCCGGAGAGAGGAGAGAACTGAAGGGCATGCAGAGAGAAGAAAAGACAGAAGGGCATCCAGAGAGAGAAGGGGAAAGAAGGGAATCCAGCGAGAGCAGAGAACAGAAGGCCATCCAGAGAAAGGAGAAGACCGCAGTGCATCCAGAGAGAGGAGAGGACAGAAGGGCCTACATAGAGAGGAGAGAACAGAGGGGCTTCCAGAGAGTGAAGAAAACAGAAGGGCATCGAGAGAGAGGAGAGGACAGATGTGCATCTGGATAGAGGATAGAACAGAAGGGCATCCAGATAGAGGAGAGAACAGAAGAGCTTCCAGAGAGAGGAGAAGACAGAAGGGCATTCAGAGATAGGAGAGTACAGAAGGGCATCCTCTGCGATGAGAGTACAGGAGAGCCTCCATAGACAGAAGAAAACAGAAAGGCAACCAGAAAGATTAGAGGACAGTAGGGAATCCAGAGAGAGAAGAGGACAGAAGGGCATGCAGAGAGAGGAGAAAACAGAAGGGCATCTGGAAAGAGGAGGAACAGAAAGTAATCCAGAAAGAGGAGACAACAGAAGGACATCCAGAGTGCCGAAAATACAGAAGGGCATCCAGAGAGAGGTGAAGACAGAAGGGCATCCAAAGTGAAGAGAAAAGAAGGGCATCCAGAGAAAGAAGAGTACAGAAGGGCATCCAGAGAGAGGAGAGGATACGAGAGCATCCAGAGAGATGAGAGAAAAGATCTTCCAGAGAGAGGAAAGAACAGAAAGGCATCCAAAGAGAAGAGGGAACAGAAGATCATCAAGAGAGAGAGAAAGGAACAGAAGGGCATGCAGAGGGATGAGAGGACAGAATAGAATCTAGAGAGAGGAGGCAACAGAAGGGCATCCAGAGAGATGATGAGACAAAAGTGCACCCAGAGAGAGGAGAGGACAGAAGGGCATCGAGTGAGGAAAGAACAGAAGGGCATCCAGAAAGAGAAGACAGAAGGGCATCTGGATAGAGGAGAGTAAAGATGGTTATCCAGAGAGAGTAGACAAAAGCTAGTCATCCATAGAGATGAAAAGACAGAAGGGCATCCAGAGAGAGGAGAGAACAGAAGGGCATGCACAGAGATGAGTGAACAGAAGATCATCCAGAGAGAGAAGGGTACAGAAGGGCATTCTGAGGGATGAGAGAACAGAAGGGCATGTAGAGAGTAGAGAAGACAGAAGGGCATTCATAGATTGGTGAAAACAGAAGGGTATCCAGAGAGATGAGAGGACAGAAGTGAATCTAGAGAGAGGAGAGAACAGAAAGGCATGTACAGAGAGGAAAAGAGAGGAGAAGAGAGGAGAGCATCCATATAGAGGTGAAAAGAGAAGGGAATGCAGATAGAGAAGACAGAAGGACATCTGTAGTGAGGGGAGAACAGAGGGGAGAAAGAACAGAGATCCAGAGAGAGTAGAGCACAAGAGGGCATCCAGAGAAAGAGAAGACAGAAGAGCATCCAGGGAGAGGAGAGGACACAAGGGCATCTAGAGAGATTAGAGAACAGAAGAGCATCCAGAGAGAGGAGAGGACATAAGGACATCCAGAGAGATGAGAGAACAAGATCTTCAAGAGATAGGAGAGAACAGAACGGCATCCACAGAGATGAGGGAACAGCAGATCATCCAGAGAAAGAAGGGAACAGAAGGGCATCCTGAGGGATGAGCTGACAGAAGAGAATCTACAGAGATGAGATAACAGAAGGGCATTTAGAGATAGGAGAAGACAGAAGGCATCCAGAGAGAGGAGAGGACATAATGGAATCCAGAGAGATGAGAGAACAGAATAACATCCATAGAGAGAAGAGATCAGAGTGGCATCCAGAGAGATGAGAGGAATGAAAGGAATCTAGAGAGATGAGAAAACATAAGGGCATCTAGAGAGATGAGAGGACAGAAGAGCATCCGGAGAGAGGATAGATCAGAAGAGCATCCTGAGAGAGGAGATGACAGAAAGGCATCCAGAGAGAGAAGAGTACAGAAGGGCATCCAGAGAGAGGAAAGAACAGAAGGGCATCCAGAGCAAGGAGAAGACAGAAGGGCATCTGCATAGAGAAGATAACAGAAGGACAGCCAGAGAGACGAGACAACAGAAGGTCATCCAGAGATATGAAAAGACAGAAAGTCATACAGAGAGAGTAGAGGACAGAAGGGCATCTGGAGAGATGAGAGGACAGAAGGGCATCCAGAGAGAGGAGAGAACAGAAGGGAATCCAGAGAGAGGAGAGGACAGAATGGCACCCATTGAAAGGAGACAATATAAGGACATCAAGAGAGAGGAGAAGACAGAAGGGCATCCGAATAGAATTGAGAACAGAACGTCATCCAGAGAGAAGAGACAACAGAATGTCATCTAGAGTGATGAAAAGACAGAAGGGCATCATGAGAGAGGGAAGGAGAGAAGGGCATCGAAAGGGAAGAGAACAGAAGGGCATCCAGAGAGAGGAGAAGACAGTAGGGCATCCAGAGAAATGACTGGGCTGAAGAGCATCCGGAGAATGGAGAGATCAGAAGGGAATCCAGAGGAAGGCAAGATAGAAGGGCATCCAGAGAGAGGAGAAGACAAAAGGGCATCTGGATAAAGGGAGAACAGAAGGTCATCCAGAGAGAGGAGACAACAGACGGTCATCCAGAGAGATGAAAAAAAAGAAGAGCATCCAGAAGAGGATAGAACAGAAGGGCATCCAGAGAGTGGAGGAAACAGGAGATCATTCAGAGAGAAAAGATAATAGAAGGGAATCCATAGAGGGAAGAAGACAGAGAGCATCCATTGAGAGGAGAGAACAGAAGGGCATCTATATTGATGAGAGAACAGGAGAGCATCCATAGAGAGAAGAGAACTGAAGGGAAAACACAGATAGGAGAGGGCAGAAGGGAATCCAGAGAGAGGAGAGACTAGAAGGGCATCCAGAGTGAGGAGAGGACAGAAGGAAATCCAGAGATAGGAGAGAACAGAAGGGCACCCAGAGAGAAGAGAGAACAGAAGGGCATCCAGAGAGAGGAGAGAACAGAAGGGCTTCCAGAGAGATGAGAGGACATAAGTGAATCTAGAGAGAGGAGAGAACAGAAAGTCATGTACAGAGAGGAGAAGACAGAAGGGCATTCATTTAGAGGTGAAAACAGATGTGCATGCCGAGAGAATAAAGAAGATCATCTGGAGTGAGGAGAGAACTGATGGGCATCCAGAGACAGTAGAGGACAAGAGGGCATCCAGAGAAAGGAAATGACAGAAGAGCATCCAGGGAGAGGAAAGGACACAAGGGCATCCAGACTGATGAGAGAACAGAAGATCTTCCAGAGAGAGGAGAAAACAGAAGGGCATCCACAGAGATAAGCGAACAGATAGTCATCCAGAGAGAGAAGGGAACAGAAGGGCATCCTGAGGGATGAGAGGACAGAAAAGAACCTAGAGAGACGAGATAAAAGAAGGGCATCCAGGTATATTAGAAGACAGAAAGCATCCAAAGAGAGGAGAGGACATAAGGGATTCAAGAGAGATGAGAGAACAGAAGATCATCCAGAGAGAGGAAAAAACAAAAGGGCATCTAGAGAGATGAGTAGACAGAAGAGAATCTAAAGAGAGTAGAGAACAGAAGGGCATCCAGAGAGAGGAAAGATCAGAAGGGCATTCAGAGAGAGGAGAAGAGAGAAGGATATCCGCATAGAGGATAGAACAGAAGGTCATCCAGAGAGAGGAGACAACAGAAGGACAACCAGAGAGATGAAAAGACAGATGGGCATACAGAGAGAGGAGAAGACAGAAGGACATCTGGAGAGAGGAGAGAACAGAAGGGCATCCATAGAAAAGAAGGAGGAGAGAAGGGCATCCTCAGACTGGAGAGAACAGAACATCATCCAGAGATAGGAGTAGAAAGAAGGTCATCCAGACAGAGGAGAGAACAGAAGAGCATCCAGAGTGAGGAGCAGAAAGAAGGTCATGCAGTCAGAAGAGAGAACAGAAGGGAATCCACAGAGAGGAGAAGACAGAAGGGCATTTAGTGAGTGGGGGGACAGAACAGCATACAGAGACAAGAGGAGGCAGAAAAACATCCAGACGAGGATAGAACAGAAGAGCATCCAGAGAGTGGAGGAAACAGAAGATCATCCAGAGAGAAAAGTTAATAGAAGGGCATCTATAGAGGTGAGAAGACAGAGGGCATCCAGAGAGAGGAGAGAACCGAAGGGCATCTATAGAGATGAGAGAACAGGAGAGCAGCCATAGAGAGAAAAGAACTGAAGGACAACCACAGATATTAGAGGGCAGAAGGGAATCCATAGAGAGGAAGAATAGAATGGCATCCAGAGAGAGTGGAGGACAGAAGGAAATCTGGAGATAGGAGGGAACAGAAGGGCACCCAGAGAAAAGAGGGAACAGAAGGGCATCCAGATAGATGAAAGAACAGAAGGGCATCCAGAGAGAGGAGAAGACAGAAGGACATCCTCATAGAGGATAGAACAGAAGGGAATCCAGAGAGAGGAGATGACAAAAGGGCATACAGTGAGAGAAGAGGACATAAGGGCATCCAGAGGGAGGAGAGGACAGAAGGGCATCCAGAGATAGAAAGAACAGAAGGGAATCCAGAGAGAGGAGAAGAGTGAAGGGCATCCAGAGAGAGGAGAGGAGAGAATGTCATCCAGTTAGAAGAGAACAGTAGGGCATCCAGAGACAGGAGAGAACAGAAGGGCATCCAGAAAGGAGAGAACAGAAGGGTATCCAGAGAGAGAAGAAGACAGAAAAGCATTCAGAGAGAGGAGAGGACAGAAGGGCATCCGGAGAGAGGAGAATAGAAGGGCATCTGGAGATATGAGAAAACAGAAAGGCACCAAGACAGATAGAGGACAGAAGGGCATCCTCAGAAAGGAGAGAACTGAAGGGCATCCAGAGAGAGGAGAAATTAGAAGGGAATCCAGAGAGATTAGAAGACAGATGGTCATCCAGAGAGAGGACAGAAGAGAAGGTCATCCAGAGAGAGGAGAGGAGAGAAGGGCATCCAGAGGGAGGAGAGATCAGTAGAGTTTCCACATCAAAAATTAGACAGAAGGGTATCAAGAGAGAAGAGAGGACAGAACAACATACAGAGAGATGAGAAGACTGAAAATCATCCAGAAGAGGATAGATTAGAAGAGCATCCAGAGAGAGGAGGAAACAGAAGATCATCCAGAGAGAGAAGAGAACAGAAGGGGATCCAGAAAGATGAGAAAACAGAAGAAAATCTAGAGAGAGGAGAGAACAGAAGGGCATCCAGAGAGAGGAGAAGACAGAAGGGCATCCAGAGAGAGGAGAGAACAGAAGGGCATCCAGAGAGATGAGAGAACAAGAGAGCATCCAGGGAGAGAAGAGAACAGAAGGGCAACCAGAGATATGAGAGGACAGAAGGGAATCCAGAGAGAAGACAGGACAGAAGTACATCCAGAGACAGGAGAGGACAGATGGATATCCGGAGATTGGAGAGAACAGAAGGGCATCAGGAGAGAGCAGAAGATATAAGGGCATCCAGAGAGGAGAGGACAGAAGGACATTTGGAGAAAGGAGAGAACAGAAGGGCATTTGGAGAGAGGAGATAACAGAAGGGCATCCAGATAGAGGAGAGAATGGAAGGGTATCCAGAGAAAGAAGAAGACAGAAAAGCATTCAGGGAGAGGAGAGGACAGAAGGGCATCCAGAGAGAGGAGAAAACAAAAGGGCATCTGGAGAGAGGAGAAAACAGAAGTGGACAAAGAGTGATAGAGGACAAAAGGGCATCCTCAGAAAGGAGAGAACATATGGCGTCCAGAGAGAGGAGAGATCAGAAGGGAACCCAGAGAGAGGAGAAGACAGATGGTCATCCAGGAAGAGGACAGAAAAGAAGGGCATCCAGAGAGAGGAGAGGATAGAAGGGCATCCAGAGAAAGGAAAGAACAGAAGAGTATCCACAGAGAGGAGAAGACAGAAGGGCATTGAGAGAGAGGAGAGGAAAGAATGAAATACAGAGAGAGGAGAAGACAGGAAAACATCCAGAAGAGGATAGATCAGAAGAGCATCTAGAGAGAATAGGAAACAGAAGATCATCCAGAAAGAAGAGATGAGAAGGGGATCGAGAGAGAAGAGAAGACAGAAGAAAACCTAGAGAGAGGAGAGAACAGAATGGCATCCAGAGAGATTAGAAGACAGAAGGGCATCCAGAGAGAAGTCAGAACAGAAGGGCATCCAGAGAGAGGAGAGGACAGAAGGGCATACAGAGAGAGGATAGGACAGAGGGCATCAGGGGACAGGAGAAGATATAAGGGCATCGTGAGAGAGGAGAGGAAAGAAAGGCATCCAGAGAGAGGAGAGGACAGAAGGACATCCAGAGAGAGGAGAGAACAGAAGGGCATCCAGAGAGAGGAGAAGACAGAAGGGCACAAAGAGAGATAGAGGACAGAAGGGCATCCTCAGAGAAGAGAGAAGAGAAGGGCATCCAGATAGAGGAGAGATCAGAAGGGAATCCAGAGAGAGGAAAAGACAGATGGTCATCCAGAGAGAAGACAGAACAGAAGGGCATCCAGAGAAAGGAGAGGACAGAAGGGCATCCAGAGAGAGGGATTACAGAAGAGTATCTACAGAGAAGAGAAGACAGAAAGGCATTGAGAAAGAGGAGAGGACAGAACAACATACAAAGAGAGGAGAAGACAGAAAATCATCCAGAAATGAATAGAACAGAAGAGCATCCAGAGAGACGAGGAAACAGAAGATCATCCAGAGAGAGAAGAGAACAGAAGGGGATCCAGCGAGATGAGAAGACAGAAGAAAAACTAGGGAGAGGAGAGATCTGAAGGCCATCCAGAGAAAGGAGAAGACAGAAGTGCATCCAGAGAGAGGAGAGAACAGATGGGCATCCAGAGAGATGAGAGAACAAGAGAGCATCCATAGAGAGAAGAGAACAGAAGGGCAACCAGAGATATGACAGGACAGAAGGGAATCCAGAGAGGGGAGAGAACAGAAGAGCATCCAGAGAGTGGAGAAGATCGAAGGGCATCCAGAGAGAATATAGAGCAGAAGGGCTTCAAGAGACATGAGAGTACGGGAGAGCATCCATAGAGAGAAGAGAACAAAAGGGACAAAATTGATAAGAGAATAGAAGGGTCTCCAGAGAGAGGAGATGACAAAAGGGCATCCAGAGAGAGAAGAGGACATAAGAACATTCAGAGCGAGGAGAGGACAGAAGGGCATCCAGAGAGAGGAGAGAACAGAAGGGCATCCAGAGAGAGAAGAAGACCGAAGGGAAAAAAGAGAGAGGAGAGGACAGATGGTCATCCAGAGTGAGCACAGAACAGAACGACATCCAGAGAGAGGAGAGGACAGATGGGCATCCAGAGAGATTAGAGAACAGAAGAGTATTTAAAGAGTGGAGAAGACAGAAGGGCATCGAGAGAGAGGAGAGGACAGAACGACATACAGAGAGAGAAGACAGAAAAACATCCAGAAGATGATAGAACAGAATGGTCTCCAGAGAGAGGAGATGACAAAAGGGCATCCAGAGAGAGAAGAGGACATAAGGGCATTCAGAGCGAGGAGAGGACAGAATGGCATCCAGAAAGATGAGAGAACCAAAGGGCAATCAGAGAGAGGAGAGCACAGAAGGGCATCCAGAGAGAAGAGATCAGAAGTGCATCCAGAGAGAGGAGAATATAGAATGGCATTCAGAAATTAGAGGACACAAAGGCATTTGTAGAGATGAGAGAACAGAAGGGCATCCAGCTATAGGAGAGAACAGAAGGGTATCCAGAGAGTGGAGAGGACAGAAGGGCCCTTCTGTTCTCTCCTCTCTCTAGATTTCCTTGTGTTTTCTCCTCTCTCAGGATGCCCTCTTGTCCTCTCCTCACTCTCTTGAAGTCCTTCTGTAATCTCCTCTCTCCGGATGCCCTACTGTTCTCTACTTTCTCCGGCTGCCCTTCTGTCCTCTCCTCTTTCTTGATGTCCTTCCGTACTCTCCTTTCTCGGTATGACCTTCTGTCTTCTCCTCTCTCTGAATGCCCTTCTGTTCTCTCCTCTCCCTGGATTACCCTCTGTTCTCTCCTCTCTCAGGATGCCCTTACATCCTCTCCTCTCTCTGGATGCTCTTCTGTTCTCTCCTTTCTATGGATGCTGTTATCTTTACTCCTCTCTCTTGATGAGCTTCTATACTCTCCTATCTCTGGATGCCTTTTTGTGCTCTCCTATCTCTGTATGCCCTTCTGTCTTCTTCTCTCTTTGGATGCCCTTCTGGACTCTCCTCTCTCTGGATGCCATTGTCTCTTCTATCTCTCCAGATACCCTTCTGTCCTCTCTTGTCTCTGGATACACTTCTGTCTTCACTCTCTTCATGCCCTTCTGTTCTAATCTATCACTGGATGCCCTTCTGTTCTTTCGTCTCTCAGGCTGCCTTAATGTACTCTCCTCTCTCTGGATGCCCATCAGTTCTCTTCTATCTCCAGATGCCCATCTGTCTTCTCCTCTCCCTGGATGCCCTTCAGTTCTCTCCTGTCTCTGGATGATCTTCTGTCCTCTCCTTTCTCTGGATACACTTCTGTTCTCTCCTTTCTCTGAATGACTTTCTATCTTCTCCTCTCTCTGGATGCACTCTGTTCTCTCCATTCCCTAGATGTTTTTCTGTCCTCTCCTCTCTCTGGATGTTCTTCTGTCTACTACTTGCTCTGGGTGCCATTCTGTCCTCTCCTCTCTCTGGATGCCCTTCTGTCTTCTCCTTAATCTTGATGCCCTTCTGTTCTAATCTCTCTCTGGATTCCCTTCTGTTTTCTCCTCTTTCTGGATGCTCTTCAGTCCTCTCCTGTCTCTCTCTCTCTCTTGATGCCCTTCTGTTCTCTCCTCTCTCGGGATGCTGTACTGTTCTCTACTATCTCCGGATGCCCTTCTGTCCTCTCCTCTTTCTGGATGCACTTCTTTACTCTCATCTGTATGGATGCCCTACTGTTCTCTACCCTCTATGGATACCTCTCTGTCTTCTCCTCTTTCTGGATGCCATTCTGTTCTCTTCTTTCTCCGGATGCCATTCTGCCCTTTCTTCTCTCTGGATGCCCTTCTGTTCTCTCCTCTCTCTGGATGCCCTTCTGTATTCTCTCTGCAGTTGGCATTCTGTCCTCTCCTCTATGTGTATGCCCTTCTGTACTCTCCTTACTCTGGATGCACTTCTGTCCTCTCCTTTCTCTGGATACTCTTCTGTTCTCTCCTATCTCTGGATGCCCTACTGTTGTATCTTCTCTCTGGATACCCTTCTGTCTTCTCCTCTCTCCAGATGTCCTGTTCTCTCCTCTCTCCAGATGCCCATCGGTTTTCTCCTCTCTCTGGATGCCTTTATGTCCTCTCCTCTCTCTGGATGCCCTTTGTACTCTCCTTTCTCTGCATGGCTTTCTGTCTTCTTCTCTCTCTGGATGCCCTTCTGTTCTCTCCTCTCCCTGGATTTCCTTCTGTTCTCTCTTTTCTCTGGATGCACTTCTGTCCTCTCCTCTCTTTTGATGCTCTTCAGTTCTGTCCTCTCTTCAGATGCCCATCTGTCTTCACCTCTCTCTGGATGACCTTCTGTCCTCTCCTGTCTCTAGATGACCTTCTGTTCTATCTTTTCTTTGGATGCCTTTCAATTTTCTCTTCTCTCCATATGCCCTTCTGTATTCTCCTTTCTCTGGATGCCCTTCTGTTCTCTCCTCTCTCGGGATGCCCATTTGTATTCTCCTCTCTCAGGATGCCCTTCTGTCCTCTCGTTTCCCTGGATGCCCTTCTGTTCTCTCCATTCCCTTTATGACCTTCTGTCTTCTCCTATCTCTGGATGCCCTTCTGTTCTTTCCTCTCCCTGGATGCTTTTCTGTTCTCTCCTCTGTCAGAATGCACTTCTGTCCTCTCCTCTCTCTGGATGCCCTTCTGTTCTCTTCTTTCTCCAGATGCCCATCTTTCTCCTCTTCACACTCTCTAAATGCCCTTCTGTTCTCTCCTCTCTCTGGATGCTCTTCTGTTCTCTACATTCTCTGGATACTCTTTTGTTTTCTCCTCTCTCTGGATGCCCTTCTGTTCTCTCCTCTCTCTGGATGGCCTTCTGTCCTCTCCACTCTCTGGATGACTTTCTGTCTTCTACTCTCTCTGGATGCCCTTCTGTTCTCTCCTCTCTCTGGATTCCCTTCTGATTTGTCTTCTCTCAAGATGCCCTTCTGTCCTCCTCTCACACACTGGATGCCCTTCAGTTCTCTCCTCTCTCCAGATGCCCATCTGTCTTCCCCTCTCTCTGGATGCCCTATTGTTCTTTACTATCTCCGGATGCCCTTCTGTCCTCTCCTCTTGATGGATGCACTTCTTTACTCTCCTCTGTATGGAAGCCCTTCCGTTCTCTCCCGTCTATGGATGCCTTTCTGTCTTTTTCTCTTTCTGGATACCCTTCTGTTCTCTTCTCTCTACGGATGCCATTCTGTCCTCTCTTCTCTCTGGATGCCCTTCTGTTCTCTCCAATCTCTTTATGCTTTTATCTCCTGTCCTCTCTCTGGATGCCCTTCTGTCCTCTCCTATATCTGGATGCCCATTTGTCTTCTCCTCTCTCGGGATACCCTTCTGTACTCTCCTTTCTCTGTATGACCTCCTGTCTTCTCCTCTCCCTTGATGCCCTTCTGTTCACTCATCTCTCAGAATGCTCTTCTGTACTCTACACTCTCTGGATGCCCTTCTGTTCTCTCCTCTCTCCAGAACCCAATCTGTCTTCTCCTCTCTCTGGATGCCCTTGTGTACTCTCCTATCTCTGGATGCACTTCTGTCTTCTCCTCTCTCCAGATGCCCTTCTGTCCTCTCCTCTTTCTGGATGCTTTTCTGTTCTCTCCTTTCCCTAGATGTTCTTCTGTTCTCTCCACACTCAGGATGCCCTTCTGTCCCCTCCTCTCTCTGGATGTCCTTCCATCTTCTCCTCTCTCTGAATGCCCTTCTGTCTTCTCATCTCTCTGGATGCCCTTCTGTACTCTCCTTTCTCTGAATGACTTTCTGTCTTTTCCTCTCTCTGGATGCCCTTCTGTTCACTCCATTCCCTAGATGTTCTTCTGTTCTCTCTGCTCTCAAGATGTTCTTTTGTCCTCTAATCTCTCTGGATGCTCTTCTGTTCTCTCCTCTCTCCGGGTGACAATCTGTCTTCTCCTCTCTCTGGATGGCCTTCTGTTCTCTCCTCTTACTGGAGGCTCTTCTGTCCTCTTCTGTTTCTGGATATTCTTCTGTTCTCTCCTCTCTCTGGATGCCCTTCTGTCTTCTCTCTTTGGATGCCCTTCTATCCTATCCTCTCTCTGGATGCCCTTCTGTTCTATCCTATCTCTACATGCTCTTTGGTCTTCTCCTCTCTCCGGATGCCCTTCTGTCTTCTCCTCTCTCTGGATGCCCTTCTGTCCTCTTTTTTCTCTGTATGACCATCTGTATTCTCCTCTCTCTGAATGCCCTTCTGTTCTCTCCTCTCCCTGGATACCCTTCTGTTCTCTCCTCTCTCATGATGCCCTTCTGTCCTCTCCTCTCTCAGGATGCCCTTCTGTCCTCTCATCTCTCTAGATGACTTTCTGGCTTCTACTCTCTCTGGATTCCCTTTGGTTCTCTCCTCTCTCTGGATTCCCTTCTGATTTGTCCTCTTTCAAGAAGCCCTTCTGTCCTCATCTCACCCTCTGGATCCCATTCTGTTCTCTCCTCTCTTCAGATGCCCTATTGTTCTCTACTCTCTCGGAATGCCCTGCTGTCCTGTCCTCTCTCTGAATGCCCTTCTGTACTCTCCTCTCTCTAGATTCGCTTATGTCTTCTCTCTCCGGATGCCCTTCTGTCCTCTCCTCTTTCTGGATGCTCTAGTTTACTGTCCTCTGTCTGGATGCCCTTCTGTTCTCTCCTTGCTCCTGATGCCCTATTGTTCTCTACACTCTCTGTATGACTTTCTGTCTTCTCTCCCTGGATGGCCTTCTGTCCTCTCCTCTCTCAGAATGCCCTTCTGTTATCTCCTCTCTCAGAATGCCCTTCTGTCCTCTCCTCTTTCTGGATGCTCTAGTGTACTGTCCTCTGTCTGGATGCCCTTCTGTTCTCTTCTCTCTCCAGATGCCGATCTGTCTCCTCTTTCTCTCTCTCTGAATGCCCTACTGTTATCTCCTCTCTCTGGATGCTCTTCCATTCTCTACTTTTTCTGGATAATCTTCTGTTCTCTCCTATCTCTCTCTAGATGCCCTACTCTTCTCTCCTCTCTCCGGGTGTCCTACGGTTCTCTAATTTCTCCGGATGCCCTTCTGTCCTCTCCTCTCTCTGGATGCCCTTCTGTACTCTCCTCTTTCTGGATGCCCTTTTGTTCTCTCCTCTCTATTTATGCCCTTCTGTCTTCTCCTCTCTCTGGATGCCCTTCTGTTCCCTCCTCTCTATGGATTCCCTTCTGTTTTCTCCTCTCTCTGGATGCTCTTCCATTCTCTACTTTTTCTGGATAATCTTGTGTTCTCTCCTATCTCTCTCTCTCTCTCTGGATGCCCTTATCTTCTCTCCTCTCTCTGGGTGTCCTACAATTCTCTACTCTCTCCGGATGCCCTTCTGTCCTCTCCTCTCTCTGGATGTCCTTCTGTTCCCTCCTCTCTCTGGATTCCCTTATGTTTTCTCCTCTCTTGGGATGCTCTTCTGTCCTCTCCTCTCTCTCTGGATGCTGTTGCCCTTCTGTTCTCTCCTCTCTCCAGATGCCTTACTGTTCTCTACTATCTCCGGATGCCCTTCTGTCCTCTCTTCTTTCTGGATGCACTTCTTTACTCTCCTCTGTATGGATTCCCTTCTGTTCTTTCCCCTCTATGGATGCCCTTCTGTCCTCTCCTCTCTCTGGATGCCCTTCTGTTCTCTCCTCTCACAGGATGCCCTTCTGTTATCTCATCTCTCAGGATGCCCTTCTCTCCTCTCCTCTTTCTTGATGCCCTTCCATTCTCTTCTTTCTCCAGATGTCAATTTGTTTTCTCCTCTCTCTGGATGCCCTTCTGTTCTCTCCTCTCTGGATGCTATGGATGCCCTTCTGTTCTTTCCCCTCTATTGATGCCCTTCTGTCCTCTCCTCTCTCTGGATGCCCTTTTGTTCTCTCCTCTCACAGGATGCCCTTCTGTTATCTCATCTCTCAGGATGCCCTTCTCTCCTCTCATCTTTCTTGATGCCCTTCCATTCTCTTCTTTCTCCAGATGTCAATTTGTTTTCTCCTCTCTCTGGATGCCCTTCTGTTCTCTCCTCTCTGGATGCTATTCTGTACTCTCCTTACTCTGGATACTCTTTTGTTTTTCCTCTCACTGGATGGCCTTCTGTTCTCTCCTATTTCTGGATGCCGTACTGTTCTCAACTCTTTCCGGATGCCCTTCTGTCCTCCACTCTCTCTGGATGCTGTTCTGTACTCTCCTATCTCTGTATGACTTTCTATCTTCTCCTCTCTCTAGATGCCCCTCTGTTCTCTCCTCTCCCTAGATGTTCTTCTGTTATCTCCGCTCTCAAGATGCCTTTCTCTCCTCTACTCTCTCTGGATGCCTTTCTGTTCTCTCCTTTCTCTGGATCCCAATCTGTCTTTTCCTCTCTCTGGATGTTGTTCTGTTCTCTACACTCTCAGGATGCCCTTCTGTCCTCTCCTCTCTCTGGAAGCCCTTCTGTACTCTACTCTGTCTGAATGCCTTCTGTTCTTTCCTCTCTATTTATGCCCTTCTGTTTTTTCTCTCTGGATGCCTTTCTGTTCCCTCCTCTCTCTGGATTCCCTTCTGTTTTCTCCTCTCTAGGGATGCTCTTCTGTCCTCTCCTCTCTCTCTGTATGCCCTTCTGTTTTCTCCTCTTTTTTATTCTCTTCTGTTTCCTCATCTCCCTGGATGCCCTTCTGTTCTCTTCTCTTTCCAGATGCACTTCTGTTCTCTCCTCTCTCAAGATGCCCTTCTGTCTTCTTCTCCATCTGGATGCCTTCTCCATTCTCCTCTTTCAGGATGCCCTTCTGTTCTCACCTTTCTGTGGAAGCCCTTCTGTTCTCTCCTCTATCTGGATGCCCTCTGTTCTCTTCTTTCTCCAGATGCCCATCTGTCTCCTCTTTATCTCTCTCTGGATGCCCTTCTATTCTCTTCTCTCTGTGTATACTCTTCCATTCTCTACTTTCTCTGGATAATCTGTCCTTTCCACACTCTTTGTATGCCCTTCTCTTCTCTCCTCTCTTTGGATGCCCTATTGTTCTCTATTCTCTCGGGATGCCCTTCTGTCCTCTCCTATTTCTGGATGCCCTTCTTTACTCTCCTTTCTCTGGATGTCCTTCTGTCTTCTTCACTCTCAGAATGCCCTTCAATCCCCTCCTCTGACTGGATGTCCTTACGTTCTCTTCTCTCTCTGCATGCCCTTTGGTCTGCTCCTCTCTCCAGATGCCCTTCTGTCTTCTCCTCTCTCTGGATGCCCTTCTGTTCTCTCCTCCCTCTGGATGGTCTTCTGTCCTCTCCTCTCTCTGGATACTCTTCTGTTCTCTTCTTTCTCCAGATGCCAATCTGTCTTCTCCTCTCTCTGGATGCCCTTCTGTTCTCTCCTCTCTCTGGATGCTCTTTTGTTTTCTAATTTCTCTGGATACTCTTCTGTTCTCTCCTCTCTCTGGATGCCCTTCTTTTCTCTCCTCCCTCTGGATGGTCTTCTGTCCTCTCCTTTCTCTGGATGACTTTCTGTCTTCTACTCTCTCTGGATGCCCTTCTGTTCTCTCCTCTCTATGGATTCCCTTCTGATTTGTCCACTCTCAAGATGCCCTTCTGTCCTCTCCTCACACTCTGTCTGCCCTTCTCTTTTCTCCTCTCTCTGGATGTCCTAATGTTCTCTTCTCTCTCGGGATGGCCTTCTGTCCTCTCCTCTCTCTGGATGCCCTTCGGTACTCTCCTCTCTCTGGATTCTCTTCTGTTCTCTTCTTTCTCCAGATGCCAATCTTTCTTCTCCTCTATCTGTATGCCCTTCAGTTCTCTCCTCTCTCTGGATGGCCTTCTGTTCTATCCTCTCTACAGAGGCCCTACTGTTCTCTACTCTCTCTGGATGCCCTTCTGTACTCTCCTTACTCTGTATGTCCTTCTGTCCTCTTCTCTCCAGATGCCCATCTGTCTCCTCTTTATCTCTCTCTGGATGCCTTTCCATTCTCTCCTCTCTGTGTATACTCTTCCTTTCTCTACTTTCTCTGTATAATCTTCTGTCCTCTCCACACACTCTGTATGCCCTTCTCTTCTCTCCTCTCTCTGGATGATTCATTGTTCTCTACTCTCTCGGGGGTCCCTTCTGTACTCTCCTTTCTCTGGATGTCCTTCTGTCTTCTTCCCTCTCTGTATGCCCTTCAATCACCTCTTCTCTCTGGACGTTCTTATGTTCTCTCCTCTCTTGGCATGCCCTTCGGTTTCCTCCTCTCTCCAGATGCCCTTCTGTCTTCTCCTCTCTCTGGATGCCCTTCTGTCCTCTCCTTTGTCTGTATGCCCTTCTGTTCTCTCCTCTCTCTGGATGCCCATTTGTCTTCTCTCTCGGGATGCCCTTCTGTCCTCTCCTTTCTCTGGATGCCCTTCTGTACTCTCCTTTCTCTGTATGACTTTCTATCATCTCTTCTCTCTGGATGCCCTTCTGTTCTCTTCTCTCTCAGGACACTCTTCTGTCCTCTCCTCTCTCTGGATTCTCTTCTGTACTCTCCTTTCTCTGGATGCCTTTCTGTCCTCTCTTCTCTCTAGATTTCCTTCTGTATTCTCTTCTCTTTGGATGCCCTTCTGTTCAATCCTTTCTCTGCATGCCCTTCTGTCTTCTTCTTTCTCTGGATGGCCTTCTGTACTATCCTGTCTCTGTATTCACTTCTGTCTTCTCCTCTCTGTGTATGCTCTATTGTACTCTCATCTCTTTGGATGTCCTTCTGTCCTCTCCTCTCCCTAGATGACCTTCTGTCTTCTTCTCTGTCTGGATGCTTTTCTGTTCTCTCCTCTCTCTGGATTCCCTTCTGTCCTCACCACTCTCTGGATGTACTTCTGTCTTCTCTTCTCTCTGGATGCTATTCTGTTCTCTCTTCTCTCTGGATGCTCTTGTGTCCTCTCCTCTATTTCTGGATGCCATTCTGTTTTCTGTTTTCTCCTGAGGCCCTTCTGTCTTCTTCTCTTTCTGGATGCCCTCAAGTCCTCTCCTCTTTCAGATGTCCTTCTGTCCCCTCCTCTCTCTGGATGCCCTTCTTCCACTCATCTCTGGATGATCTTCTGTTCTCTCCTCTCTCTGGATGCCCTTCCAACTCCTCCTCTCTGTCTAGATGCCCTTCTGTTCTCTCCTCTCTCTGGATTCCCTTCTGTCCTCTAATTTCACTGGATGCCCTTCTGTCCTCTCTTCTCTCTGGATTCCCTTCTGTCTTCTCTTCACTTTGGATGCCGTTCTGTTCAATCCTCTCTCTGCATGCCCTTCTGTCTTTTTCTTTCTCTGGATAGCCTTCTGTTCTGTCCTCTCTCTGTATGCCCTTCTGTCTTCTCCTCTCTCTGTATGCCCTACTGTACTCTCATCTCTTTGGATGCCCTTCTGTCCTATCCTCTCCCTGGATGACCTTCTGTTCTCTCTTCTCTCTGGATGCTTTTGTGTTCTCTACTTTCTCAGGATGCCCTTCTTCCTTCTCCTCTCTCTGCATGCCCTTAAGTTCTCTCCTCTCTCTGGATGCCCTTTTGTTCTCTCCTGTCTCTGGATGACATTCTGTTCTCTCCTCTCTCTGGATGCCCTTCTGTCCTCGCTTCTCTCTGAATGCCCTTCTTTCTTCTTCTCGCTCTGGAAGCCCTTCTGCTCTCTCCTCTTTCTGGATGCCCATCTGTCCTCTTGTCTTTCTAGATTCTCTTCTGTTCTCTTCTCTCTCTGGATGCCCTTCTGTCCTCTCCTCTCTCTGCATCCCCTGCTGTAATCTTCTTTCTAGGATGCCCTTCTGTTTTCTCCTCTCTCTGTATGGCATTCTGTC
Organism: Arvicanthis niloticus; assembly: GCF_011762505.2. Taxonomy (NCBI): domain Eukaryota; kingdom Metazoa; phylum Chordata; class Mammalia; order Rodentia; family Muridae; genus Arvicanthis; species Arvicanthis niloticus. The sequence continues at coordinate 122,892 of NW_023044983.1, forward strand.
TTCTCTCTCTGGATGCCCCTGTGTTCTCTCCTCTCTCAGGATGCCCTTCTGTCCTATCCTCTATCTTGATGCCCTTCTATTCTCTTTTCTCTCCGGGTGCCCTAGTGTCTTCTCTCTCTGGATACACTTCTGTCCTCTACTCCCTCCGAATGCCCTTCTGTTCTCTCCTCTCTCTGGATATTGTTCTGTCTTCTCCTCTCTCTGGATGCTTTTCTGTTCTCTCCTCTCCCTGGATATCCTTCTGTCTTCTTCTCTCTCTGGATGCCCTTCTGTCTTCTCTTCTCTCTGGCTGCCCTTCTGAACTCTCCTCTCTTTGGATGCCCTTATGTCCTCTCCTCTGTCTGGATGCCCATCTGTCTTCTCTTCTCTCTGGCTGCCCTTCTGTTCTCTCCTCTCCCTGGATGCCCTTCTGTCTTCTTCTTTCTCCGGATGCCCTTCTTTCTTCTCCTCTCTCCGGATGCCTTTCTGTCCTTTTCTCTCTCTGGATGACCTTTAGTCTTCTCGTCTCTCTGGAAGCCCAACTGTCCTATTCTTTTTCTGGATTCTTTTCTGTCCTATCCTCTCTCCAGATGTCCTTCTGGCCTCTCCTCGCTCTGGATGCTCTTCTGTTCTCTCCTCTCTCTGGATACCCTTCTGTCTTCTCCTGTTTGGGGATGCCCTTCTTTCTTCTCTTCTCTCTGGCTGCCCTTTGGTTTTCTCATCTCCCTCAATGCCCTTCTGTTTTCTCCTCTCTCTGTATGCCCTTCTGTCTTCTCTTCTCTCTGTATGCCCTACTGTACTCTCATCTATTTGGATGCCCTTCTGTCCTCTCCTCTCCATGGATGAGCTTCCGTTCTCTCTTCTCTCTGGATGTTTTTCTGTTCTCTACTTTCTCTGGATGCCCTTCTGCCTTCACCTCTTTCTGGATGCCCTTAAGTTCTCTCCTCTCTCTGGATGACCTTCTATTCTCTCCTGTCTCTGGATGACCTTATGTTCACTCCTAGCTCTCATGCCCTTCTGTCCTCGCCTCTCTCTGAATGCCCTTCTATCTTCTTCTCCCTCTGGATGCCCTTCTGTTCTCTCCTCTTTCTGGATGCCCTTATGCCTTCTCCTCTTTCGGGATGCTTTTCTGTCCTCTTCTCTCTCTAGATGCCCTTCTGTCTTCTCCTCTCTCTGGATCACCTCCTGTCCTCTTACTTCTTTGATGCCCTTCTTTCATCTTCTCTCTCTGTATGTCCTTCTGTCTTCTCCTCTCTAAGGATGCCATTCTGTTCTCTCTTCTTTGTGGATGCCCTTCTGTCCTCTCCTCTCTCTGGATGCCTTTCTGTTCTCTCCTCTCTCTGGATGCCCTTCTGTTTTCTCCTCCCTCTGGATACCATTCTGTCTTCTTCTCTTTGGGGATGCCCTTCTGTCTTCTCTTCTCTATGGATGCCCTTCTGTTCTCTACTTTATCTGGATGCCCTCCTGTCCTCTCATCTCTCTGGATGTTCTTCTGTCTTCTCTCTCTTGATTCACTTCTGTTTTCTGCTCTCTCTATATTCCCTTCTGTCCTCTTCTCTTTCTGGATGCCCTTCTGTTGTTTTTTCGTCTCTCCAGATGCCCTTCTGGCCTCTCCTCTCTCTGGATGACCTTCTATCCTCTCCTCTCTCTGGATGCCCTTCTGTCTTCTCCTCTCTGTGGATGCTCTTCTTTTATCTCCTTTCTCCACATGCCCTTTTGTTCTCTCCTCTCTCTGGATACACTTCTCTCTTCTCTCAGGATGCCCTTCTGTCATCTCCTCTTTCTGGATGCCCTTCTGTCTTCTCCTCTCTATGGATGCCCTTCTGTCTTCTCCTCTCTCTGGATCCCCTCCTGTCCTATTCTCTCTCCGGTTGCCCTTCTGTTCTCTCCTCTCTCCGGATGTCCTTCTGTCTTTTCGACTCTCTGGATGGCCTTCTGTCTCCTCCTCTCTCTGGATGTCCTTCTGTTCTCTCCACTCTCTCAGGATGCCCTTCTGTCCTATCCTCTCTCTTGATGCCCTTCTATTCTATCTTCTCTCCGGGTGCCCTTGTGTCCTCTCCTCTCTATGGATGCCCTTCTGTCTTCTCTTCTCTTTGGTTGTTCTTTTGTATTCTCCTCTCTCTGCATGCCTTTCTGTTCTCTCCTCTCTCTAGATTCTGTTCTGTCCTCTCATCTCTCTGGAATCTCTTCTGTTCTCTTCTCTTTCTGGCAGATCTTCTGTTCACTCACCACTCTGCATGCCCTTCTGTTCTCTCCTCTCTCCGGAAGATCTTCTGGTCAATCATCTCTCTGGATGCCCTTGTGTCCTCTCCTCTCTTTGGATGCTCTTCTATTCTCTCCTCACTTTCTGGATGCCCTTCTGTTCTCTCCCCTTTCCAGATACCCTATTGTTCTCTACTATGTCCGGATGCCCTTCTGTCTTCCCTCTTTCTGGATGCACTTCTTTGCTCTCCTCTTTCTGGATGCCCTTCTATCTTTTTTTTATCTTGATGACCTTCTGTTCCCTCCTTTTTCTGGATTCTCTTCTCTTTTAGCCTCTCTCAGGATGCCCTTCTCTCCCCTCCTCTCTTTCTGGAAGCCCTTCTTTTCTTTCCTCTATCCGGATGCCCTTCTGTTCTCTTCTATCTCCGGATGTCCTTCTGTCCTCTCTTCTCTCTGGATGCCCTTCTATCCTCTCCTCTCTCTGGATTCCCTTCTGACATCTCATATCTCTGTTTGTCCTTCTGTCTTCTCCTATCTATGGATGACCTTCTGTTTTCTTCTATCTCTGAATGATCTTGTGTTTCCTCCACACTTTGGATGCCCTTCTGTTCGATCTTTTTCTCGATGTTTTTCTGTCTTCTCCTCTCTCTGTGTGCCCTTCTGTCCTCTCCTCTCACTTGATGCCCTTCTGTCTTCTACTCTTTTTGGATACCCTTCTATTCTCTCCTCTGACTGGATGACCTTCTTTCTGCTCCTCTCTCTGGAAGCTCTTCTGTTTTCTCCTCATTCTGGGTTCCCTTCTGTCCTCTTTTTTCTCTTGATGCCCTCCTGTCTTCTCCAAACTGTGGATGCTCTTCTATTCCCTCCTCTGCCTGGATGACCTTCTGTTCTTTTCTTCCATTCTCTAACCTCTCTAGATTCTCTTCATTCCTCTCATCTCTCTGGATGCCAATTTTTACTCTTCTCTCTATGGATGCTATTCTGTTCTCTCAACTCTCTGGATTCCCTTATGTCCTCTCCTCTATCTGGATGTCTTCTGTCTTCTCCTCTCTCTGGATGCCCTGTTGTTCTATCCTCTCTCTAGATTCTCTTCTGTCCTCTCATTTCTCAGAATGCCCTTCTGTTTCCTTCTCCCTCTGGATGATCTTCTGTTCGCTCATCTCTCTGGATGCCCTTGTGTCCTCTTTTCTCCCTGGATGAACTTCTGTCTTCTACTTTCTCTGGAAGACCTCTTGCCTCTACTCTCTATGAATGCCCTTCTGTTCCCTCCTCACTCCAGATGCCCTTCTGAATTCTCTCTCTGGATCCCCTTTTGTTTTCACCTCTATATGGATGTCCTTCTGTCTTCTTCTTCTCTCTGGATGCCCTGCTGTTCTTTCATCTCTCTGGATGCCCTTCTGTCCTCTCCTCTCTCTGGATGCTTTTCTACCTTCCCCTCTCTCTAGATTCCATTCTGATCTCTACACTCTCCCGATGCTCTTCTGTACAGTCATCTCTCTGGATGCCCTTCTGTCTTCTCCTCTCTCTGGATGTGCTTCTGTTTTCACCTATCTATGGATGCCCTTCTGTCTTCTCCTCATTCTACATGCCTTTCTGTCCTCTCATCTCTCTGGATGCCCTTCTGTCTTCTCCTTTCTCTGGATGCCCTTCTGTTCTCTTCTCTCTCTTGATGCCCTTCTGTCCTCTCCTCTCTCTGGATACCCTTCTGTTCTCACCTCCCACTTGATGCCCTTCTGTTCTCTCTTCTTTCGGAATGCCCTTCTGCTCTTTGCTCTGTCTGGATGCCCTTCTGTTCTCTTCTCTTTCCAGATGCCCTACTGTCCTCTGCTCTCTCTGTATGCCCTTCTGTTTCCTCCTCTCTCCGGGTGCCCTTCTGTTCTATCCTCTCTCTGGATGTTTTTCTGTCTTCTCCTCTCTGTATGCTCTTCTGTCCTCTCCTCTCTCTAGATGCTCTTCTGTTCTCTCCTCTCTCTGGATGCCTTTCTGTCTTCTCTCTCCGGATTCCCTTCTATCCTCTCCAATCTCTGTATGCACTACTGTCTTCTCCTTTCTTTGGAGGACCTTCTGTTTTCTCTCCTTTCTGGATGCCCCTTTGATCTCTATTCTATCTGGATGCCCTTCTGTCTGATCGTCTCTTTGGAGGCTCTTCTATTCTTTCCTTTCTCTGGATGCCCTTCTGTCCGCTTCTCTCTCTGGAAGTCCTTCTGTCTTCCCCTCTCTCTGGATGCCCTTTTGCTATCTCCTCCCTCGGGATGCTCTTCTGTCTTCTTCTTCTCTCTGGGTGCCCTTCTGTTTTCACCTCTCTATGTATGCCCTTCCGTCTTCTCCTCTGTCTACATGCTCTTCTGTTCTCTCCTCTTTTTAGATTTCATCTTTCCTATCATCTCTCTGGATGCCCTTCCTTTATCTTCTCTCTATGGATGCTTTTCTGTTCTCTAATCTATCTGGATGCCCTTGTGTCCTCTCTTTTTTCTGGATGTCTTTCTGTCCTCTCTTCTCTCTGGATTCCCTTCTGTCTTCTCCTCTCTCTAGATCCCCTTCTGTTCTCTCCTCTCTCTAGATTCTCTTCTGTCCTCTCATTACTCTGCATGCCCTTTTGTTCTCTTCTCTGGATGATTTTCTGTTCTCTCTTCTCGCTGGATACCCTTCTGTCCTCTTCTCACGGGTGATGATCTTCTGTTCTCTCATCTCTCTAATTGGCCATGTGTCCTTTCCTCTCTCTGGATGCTCTTCTGTTCTCTCATCTCTCTTGATGGCCTTGTGTCCTCTCTTCTCTCTGAATGTTTTCTGTCCTCTCTTCTCTTCATATGCCCTTCTGATTTTTCCTCTCTCTGGATCCCCTTCCGTTCTCTCCTCTCTGTGCATGCCATTCTTATTCTCCTCTCTCTGGATACCCTTCTTGTCTCTCCTTTCTCTGGATGACCTTCGGTCTTCTTCTAACTCTTGATGCCCTTCTGTACTCTCATCTCTCCAGATTTTCTTCAGTCCTCTTATCTCTCTGGATGCCCTTGAGTCCTCTCCTCTCTCTGTATACCCATCTGTCCTCTCCTCTCTCTGGATGTCCTTCTGTCTTCTCCTCTCTCTGGATGCCCTTCTGTTCTCTCCTCTCTTTGGATCCCCTTCTGTCATCTCTCTCTGGATGCCCTTCTGCTTGCTCCTCTCTCTTAATGCCCTTCTGTCTTCTCCTCTCTCTGGATTCACTTCTGTACTCTTCTCTCTCTGGATGCCCTTCTGTCCTCTCTCTGGATGTCGTTCTGTCCTCTATTCTCTGGATGTCCTTCAGTCTTCTGCTCACTCTGGATGCCCTTCTGTTCTATCCTCTTTCTATATTCTCTTCTGTTCTCTCATCTCTATAGATGCCCTTGTGTCCTCTCCTCTCTCTGGATGCCCTTCTGTCTTCTCTTCTCTCTGAATGACCTTCTGTTCTATTTTCTCTATGGATTCTCTCCTGTTCTCTCATCAACTTTCAGAATTCCCTTCTGTTCTCTCCTCACTCTGTATGAAATTTTGTCCTCTTCTCTCTCTGCATGCCCTTCTTTCTTCTCTACTCTCTGGATGCCCTTCTGGTCTCTCCTGTCTCTGGATGCCCTTCTGTGTTCTTCTCTCAATGGATTCCCTTCTGTCCTCTCCACTCTCGGGATACCATTCTGTTCCCTCCACTTACTGTATGCCCTTCTGTCCTGTCCTCTCTCTGGATGCCCTTCTGTTTTCTTTTCTCTGTGGATGCCCTTCTATTCTTCCCTCTCTCTGGATTCCTTTTTTGTCTTCTCCTCTCTGGATGCCCTTCTGTACTCTCATTTCTCTAGATGACTTTCTGTCTTCTATTCTCTCTGAATTCCTTTCTGTTCTCTTGTCTCTCCAGAAGACCTTTTGTCCTGTCCTCTATCTGGATGCCATTCTGCCTCCTCTTACCTCTGGATGCCCTTCTGTCTTCTCCTCTCTCCCAATGCCCTTCTGTTCTCTCCTCTCTACTGATGCCCTTCAGTCTTCTCCTCTCTCTGGATGCCCTTCTCTTCTCTCCTCTCTCTGGATGCCCTTTTGACCTCTCCTCTCTCTGGATGCTATTCTGTCTTCACTTCTCTCTGGATGCCCTTCTGTTCTCTCCTCTCTCTGGATTACCTTTTTGTCTTCTCCTCTCTCTGGATGACCTTATGTCATCCCCTCACTCTGGATGCCCTTCTGTCTGTTCCTCTCTCCCGATGCCCTCCTTTTCTCTCTTTTCTTCCAATGCTCTTCTGTCTTCTCCTCTCTCTGGATTCCCTACAATTCTCTCCTCACTCTGGATTCCCTTCTGTCTTCTCCTCTCTCTGAAAGCCCTTCTATTCTCTCCTTTCACTGGATGCCCTTCTCTCCTCTCCTCTCTCTGGATGACCTTCTGTCTTTTCTTCTCTCCAGATGCCCTTCTCTCCTCTCCTCTCTCTGGGTGCCTTTCTATTCTCTCCTCTCTCTGGATGCCCTTCTGTTCTATTCTCTTTCCGGAAGCCCTCTTCCTCTCCTCTCTCTGGCTGCCCTTCTGTCTTCTCCTCTCTCTGGATGCCCTTCTGTCCTCTCCTCTTTGGGATGCCCTTATGTCTTCTTCTGTCTCTGGATACACTCTGTCCTATCCTCTCTCTGGATGCCCTTTTGTTCTCTCCTAAGTCAGGATGCCCTTATGTATTCTCCTCTATCTGGATGCCCTTCTGTTCTCTCATCTTTTCTGTTGCCCTTCTGTTCTCTCCTCTTTCTATATTCACTCTGTTTTCTCTTCTCTTTGGATGCCCTTCTATTCTGTCCTCTCTCTGAATGCCCTTCTGTCCTCTCCTCTCTCTGGATAACCTTCTGTTCTCTCCTCTCTCTGGATGCCCTTCTATTCTCTTCTCTGTCTGCCTGTCCTTCAGTCCTCTCCTGTCTCTGAATGCCCTTCTGTCTTCTCCTATCTCCAAATGACCTTCTCTCCTCTCTCTGGATTTTCTTCTTTCTACTCCTCTCTCTGGATGCCCTTCCATCTTCTCCTCTCTCTGGATGCTTTTCTGGTCTCTACTCTCTCCTTATGCCCTTCTGTCTTCTCCTTTCTCTGCATGTCCTTCTTTTCTCTCCTCTCTTTATGCCCTTCTCTCCTCTCCTCTCTCTGGATACCCTTCTGCTCTCTCCTCTCTCTGGATGGCTTTCTGTTCTGTTCTCTCTCCAGATTCCCTTCTGTCCTCTCCACTCTCTGGATAACCTTCTGTCTTCTCCTCTCTCAAATGCCCATTTGTTCTCTCTGTAGAGTGAAAAAGTATAAAGGCCATTTTATCAAATATGTGTAGATTTCTCACCTTACAAAAACTTATTTCTCGAGAGTACCTGAGCAGGAAAAATGTAGACATTCCTCAAGCCTCTCCCACCTATGGGTTGGAGAGGCTTAAGGTAGGAAGGCATTCCTGACTACAGATAAAGATGCTACCACCTAGGTGGAGCTATAACACTATAGCCAGAAAAAATAAAGATAATAATCTGAAATTGCAGGATAGGGCACAATGACATGGTAAAAACCACACTTTTTAGAAGAATGCAGGGCGATTTCCACATGACAATAATTTTAGGGTGAGTACCTCTGAATTGTTCCACTGTTTTCATGTTTTGTATCCTTGAAAACCTCTCACCCCCTTCCCACTTCCCTGGTTTGTGGTTTTTCCCTTTAAAACACTCCAAGGACTGGCCGTGTGGGTCAGACCTTGACTCCAGCATGAGAACCTGGTCAGACCGCTGGCTGCCAGCTCTTTCCTTAATAAACCTCTGCTGATTACATCCAGATATGGTGTCTTGTGATTTTTGGGTGGTCACGATTTCCTGAGGCTTGAGGAAGGGTCTCTGGAGTTTGGAGCTCTTCATTTGGGTGCTCATCCAGGATGTGCGACCACTATAATCCAGAAAACCACACTCGGAGGTGAAGGGACACCTCGGTTCTCTGTCTGGTTGTTGTCTGACCTTTTGTCTAAATTGCCTTGTTTTTCCTGTGCTGGGTTGTCTAAATCGTCTGATTTCCAGTGTGCTGTTTTGTCTAGGTTTGTCTAAGTTGTTTGGCTTCTAAGTTGTTGGTGCCCGCCTGTCTGAATTTTTTGGTTTCTGAAAAGTGCACTTTTGGTTTGGTTTGGCAGTTGTCTTCACCTTGGTAGGAGGAAGGAGCGACCAGCAGATGTGCTAAGGAGGGTCGCTGCTGCCACAACCTGGGAGACATCCTAGATGGGGCACCACAGGGACACCTGTTTGGTGCCCGTCTGGAGGCTGGGGAGGAGATGTTTGTCCTTTTAGAGGAAAGGGCACAAGAGACCTCCCTGCCTTCTGTCTTTCTGAACTGGTGTTGACTTTCACATTTGAGACAGATTCTTGTTAGTCTTTGTGTGTGCTTCTTTTGTTTGTGTTTTATGTTATATGTTGCAATGAGGCAGACTCAGTCTGTGGTAACTCCCTTAAGCCTGACATTAAATCATTGGGCAGAAGTGAAGGACAGAGCTCATGAGCTATCACTTAACTTCAAGAAGGGACCATGGCAGACTTTCTGTACCTCAAAATGGCCTACCTTCGATGTGGGATGGCCACCTGAGGGAACTTTTGATCTGTCTACTATCTTTGCCGTTAAGGCTATTATTTTCCAGGAAGGAAGGACAGAGGTCACATCCCAATAAACAGCCATACATCGTGGTTTGGCAGGACCTGGTCTTTGGGTGAAACCATGTATAAAAAAGAAGCCAGTCTCCTGAGCCCTGGCTCTCAGTACAGGGTCCAAACCAAAACAAAAAATGGCCCTAGAAACCAAACCTTTGGCTCCGCTTATGGTCTATCTCAAGATTGAGGAGCCACTTGAGTGGCCAAACCCGCTGCCAACCCCCTACAACTGACCACATTCACCACAGGCTTCCCCGGTACTGGCTCTGAGCCCAGAACCTCGGGGAGCAGGAGAAGGAGGACCAGAGGCCTGCACTCAGAGTCAGAGAGGTCTAAACCCTGAAGTACCGGATTCCACTGCTTCTTTGCCTCTCTAAGCTATGGGTCCGGCCCCCACTGAGCCGAATACAGTGCAGTTCCTACAATATTGGCCTTTTTCTTCCTCTGATCTATATAACTGGAAAATTAACCATCCTCCTTTTTCAGAAAACCCCGCATCCCTGACTGGGCTGGTGGAGTCTGTGATGTACTCACACCAGCAAAACTGAGAAGATTGCCAGCAGCTCCTCCAAACCCTCTTCACGATAGAGGAGAGAGAGAGAATTTACCTAGAGGCCCGGAAAAATATTCGGAATGCCGCGGGTCAACTCTTGCAGACTCCAGGAGAGATTGATGAAGCCTTTCCCCTCAACCGACCCCAATGGGACCATAACTCGACTGCAGGTAGGGAGACTGTCCATCTACCGCCAGGCTCTTGTTGCAGACCTCCGGGGAGCAGCGAGACGCCCCACCAATTTGGCCAAGGTAAGAGAGGCTATGCAGGGTCCCATGGAAGCCCCTTAAGTCTTCTTAGAGTGCCTCATGGAGGCATATCATAGATACACTCCCTTTGACCCCACCTCGGAGGGACAGAAGGCTTCCGTTATTATGTCCTTCATTAGACAATCTGCTCCAGATATTAGGAAGAAGTTACAACACATTGAAAGATTACAGGATTATACACTTAGGGACTTGATTAAAGAGGCAGAGGAAGTATACCATAAGAGGGAGACTGAAGAAGAAAAGGCAGAGAGAGAGAAGAAAGAAAGGAGTAAGGAAGAAGATAAAAGACAGAGAAGGCAGGAAAAGAATTTGACTAGGATTCTGGCCGCAGTTGTAGATGAGGTCAGGTGCCAGGGAACTAGAGGAACTAGACAGGTAGGGAACCTGGGCGAATACCGGAGGCAGGAGCCAAGGAGACCCAGAAGAGCTAGCCACACCCTAGACAAAGACCAGTGTGCCTATTGCAAGGAAAAAGGTCATTGGGCCGGAGAGTGTCCTAAGAAGAAGGGACCCAAGGTTATGGCCCTTGATGAAAATGAAGATTATGGGGGTCGAGGCTTGGCCCCGCTCCCTGAGCCTAGGGTAACCCTGAGAGTGGAGGGGATCCCCATGGATTTTCTTGTTGACACGGGAGCTGAGTATTCGGTGCTCAAGAAACCACTGGGGAAGTTGAAAAATAAACAAACCATAGTCATTTGAGCGACTGGGCAAAACTCATATCCCTGGACCACCTCGAGAACTGTGGACCTGGGAAGGGGGGAGGTATCTCACTCCTTCCTGGTAATACCCGAATGCTCTACCCCATTGATAGGCAGAGACCTTTTAACCAAGTTAAAGGCACAGATAAGTTTCACCTCCCAGGGTCCGGCTGTACAATGGGGCTCAACCATATCCCCGGTGTTAACCCTCTCCCTAAAAACAGAAGATGAATATAGACTATTTCAACCTGGTGATCAGAAGCACCCTTCATCAGAATTAGAGATGGGACCTTGGTCCCGGTTCACTGAAGCATGGCAGAGACTGGGGGGATGGGTATGGCCAAGAATGTACCCCCGATAGTCATCGAGCTCAAGGCTGGAGCTACTCCCATTGGGGTTAAACAGTATTCAATGAGCAAAGAAACCAGGATGGGAATATGTCCCCATATTGAGAGACTACTACAACAAGGGATTCTAGTCCCCTGCAAGTCTCCATGGAATACACCCCTGTTGCTGGTAAAGAAACCAGGCACTGGTGACTACCAAACCGTTCAGGATCTCCGAGAAGTTAACAAACGGGTACTAGATAGTCACCCCACAGTGCCGAACCCCTATAACTTGCTCAGTTCTCTGCCCTCGGACAGGACTTGGTACTCAGTTTTAGAACTCAAAGATGCGTTCTTCTCCCTGAGACTTCATCCCCAGGTCAACCTATGTTCGCCTTCGAGTGGAGAGACCCGGAGAATGGCAGAGCAGGACAATTGACCTGAAGAGGCTGTCCCAAGGATTCAAAAACTCTCCCACCCTGCTTGATGAAGCGCTCCACCGAGACCTAGCCCCTTTCAGGGCTAACAATCCTCAGGTGACTCTTTTAATTTATGTAGATGACCTTCTGATTGCCGCTGAGAATGCTCGAGACTGTGAGAGAGGTACAGAACACCTACTGACTGAGCTGGGTAAGTTGGGGTATTGTGCATCTATGAAAAAGGCCCAGCTGTGCAGGACCAAGGTGACCTACCTGGGCTACACCTTGAAAGATGGACAGCCCTGGCTGACTGAAGCCAGAAAGCAGACCATTAGGCAGATCCCAACCCCAATCACCCCTCATCAAGCAAGAGAATTTCTTGGGACAGCTGGGTTCTGCATACTGTAGATCCCAGATTTTGCCACCCTGGCAGCACCATTATACTCCTTGACTAAAGAACAAGGGGAGTTTGTCTGGACAGAGAAACATCAAAAAGCCTTTGATGCTTTGAAAAAGGCTCTGCTGGAAGCCCAAGCCTTGGCCTTACCAGACTTGACCAAGCCTTTCACCCTCTATATAGATGAGAGGAAGGAGGTCGCTGGGGGAGTATTGACTCAGACTCTGAGACCATGGAAGTGCCCAGTGGCATATCTCTCGAAGAAGCTAGACCCGGTAGCCAGTGGTTGGCCTGCCTGTCTAAGGGCCATAGAAGCTACGGCTTTACTAGTGAGAGATGCTGATAAACTAACCTTGGGCCAAAAACTGTCAATAGTGGACCCCCATACTTTGGAGAACATAGTCAGACAACTTACCGATCGCTGGATGACAAATGCCAGAATGGCACATTACCAGAGTCTCCTCTTGACTGAGCGTATCACCTTCGCCCCACCGGCCATCCTAAACCCTGCCACCCTGCTACCCGAGGTTGACAGCTCTGTGATCCACCAGTGTGAAGAAATACTGGCTGAAGAAATATCCAGCAGACCGGACTTGACTGATAAGCCCTGGCCAGGGGTGAAGACCTGGTTCACTGATGGGAGCAGCTTCATGGTTGAGGGTAAGTGAAAATCGGGGGCAGCAGTGGTAGATGGGAAAAAGACAGTGTGGGCCTCAGCTCTGCCAGAAGGAACCTCAGCGCAGAAAACATAACTAGTGGCTCTAACACAAGCCCTAAAACTGGCAGAGGGACAACAAGTAAACATCTATACTGACAGCAGATATGTATTTGCTACTGCTCATGTACAAGGTGCTATCTACCGACAGAGAGGGTTATTAACCTCAGCAGGTAAAGACATTAAAAATAAAGAAGAGATTTAAAACCTTTTAGAGGCAATCCACCTTCCAAAAAGGTGGCTATAATCCATTGTCCTGGCCATCAGAAAGGAACTGACTTCGTTGCTAAAGGAAATCAGATGGCTGACATTGAAGCAATGAAGGCTGCTCAGGGACCCATGATTTTAGCCGTCAAACTCAGGCTCAAGGTCCCTGACCCTATTAAACTGCCATGGGCTAAGCCAGTGCCCCTATCCGAGGAAGAAAGTCTACATTATCTATCTGGGCTTCAACATTAGACCCACCTGGGACCCGAAAAGATGATGGAGATAGTGGCCCAGTCTTGGTATAAGATTCCAAAGCTGAAGAAACTAGCTCACAAGCTAGTATGAGAGTGTAAAGCATGCGCTTTCACAAACGCCGGTCACCACCAAGAGGTAAAAGGAACCAGGCTGCGGGGAGACCGACCTGGTTCATATTGGGAGGTTGATTTCACTGAAGTAAGACAAGCCAGATATGGTAACAAATATCTCCTAGTGTTTATACACACTTTCTCAGGATGGGTTGAGACATTTCCCACCAAAAAGGAAACTGCTACTATGGTGGCCAAGAAGATACTGGAAGAGATTCTACCCAGGTTTGGAGTAAAAATGGTAATTGGGTCAGAAAATGGGCTCGCCTTCGTCACCCAGGTAAGTCAGGAAAAAAAAAAAAGAGAAGGGAAAAGCAACAGACTTTTCTAGATGGTACAATGGTGTGACCTGGGACATAGTCTTTTATAAATCTGGAGTTGGGTTGGGATCTCACCTTCTTGTCCATCTAAAAATAAAGAGCCCTCCAGCCAAATCTATAGGCCCCAATAGTGTGTTATCTGAACAAAAACCACCCCCACCAGCTGCCCCAGTGACACCTCCTAGGCCCACATAAAATATCCTCAGTTCCGTTCTCACTCCAGCCACATCCATTCCAAGCACTGGACAGAGACTGTTAAATTTAATTCAAGGGGCCTTTACTATATTAAATGGATCTCAACCTAACATGACTAAATCCTGTTGGCTCTGACTCTCCTCAGGACCCCCTTATTATGAAGATATTTCAATGACAGGGACTTTTAACAACAACACCAGCCCCAGCACTTGTATATGGAACAGTAAAAGTAGATTAACCCTTTCTGAAGTTTCAGGACAAGGGGTCTGCATAGGCAACCCACCAGAAGCTTATAAACATCTATGCAACCAGACTCTTAAGAGCCTGAAGACCTCTGTTAACAGATTCTTAGTACCTGAAATTGATAAATGGTGGACTTGCAGGTCTGGGCTAACACCATGTGTTTCCACTGCTATCTTTGATGAGAATAAAGATTATTGTATATTTGTTCAGTTAATCCCCCGGGTTTACTATCATCTCGCAGGTACTCTTGAATGTGAGTTTGAGATACACCCTAGATGCTTCAGCAGTGAACCTGTTTCCTTGACTCTAGACGTTATATTGGGCCTGGGAGTGGCTACAGGTGTGGGGACAGGTGCTGCTACATTGATACAGACTCCTCATTATTTTCATCAGTTGAGAACTGCCATTGATGTGGATTTGAGAGCCCTGGAACAGTCAGTAACAAAGTTGAAAGAGTCATTGGCTTCCCTCTCAGAAGTTGTTCTACAAAATAGAAGAGGACTAGACTTGCTGTTTCTTAGGGAAGGGGGTTTGTGTGCTAGTCTAAGACAAGAGTGTTGCTTCTATGTAGACCATTCAGGAGTGATAAAGGACTCTATGAGTAAACTCAGAGAAAGGTTAGACCAGAGACAAGAAGGTAGAGAGGCGCAGCAAGGTTGGTTCTAAAGTTGGTTCAATAAGTCCCCTTGGTTGACAACCCTATTATCCTCCCTTGCTGGACCTCTTGTGATTTTACTCTTGCTTTTAACCATAGGCCCCTACATTCTAAATAGATTAGTAACTTTTGTTAGAGAAAAGATAAATGCTGTTCAGCTTTTTGTGTTGCGCCACCAATATAAGACTTTGGGTCAAGAAAATGATAATTATGATGACACTGGAGTTTAGACTTTTCTGAAGATCCTAATCGGAAAAAGTGGGGTGATAATAGACTTATTAATAATTGAGTTTTATAATTAAAAACATAGCCAAATCAGAAGAAGTGTGGATGTAGAGTGAAAAATTATAAAGGCCATTTTATGAAATATGTGTAGATTTCTAGTCTTAGAAAAACTTACTTTCTCAAGAGTACCTGAGCAGGAAAAATGCAGACATTCCTCAAACCTCTCCCACCTATACCATAGCCAGAAAATGTAAAGATAGTAATCTGAAATGGCAGGATAGGGCACAAATACATGGTAAAAACCACATTTTGGAGAAGAATGCAGGGCAATTTCCACATGATACTAATCATTTAGAGTGAGTACCTCTGAATTGTTTCATTGTTTTCATGTTTGTATCCTTGACAACCCCTCACTTCCCTTCCCACTCCCCTGGTTTGTAGTTTTTCCCCTTAAAACCTTCCAAGGACTGGTCGTGGGGGTCGGACCTTGACTCCAGCACAAGTACCTGGTCAGACCACTGGCTGCAAGCTCTTTCCCTAATACCCTCTGCTGATTACATCCAGATTTGGTTTCTTGTGATTTTCTGAGGCCTGAGGAAGGGTCTTCAGAGTTTGGAGCTCTTCAACTCCTCTATCTGTATTCACTTCTGTATTCTCCTCTCTCTGGATGCCCTTCTGTTCTCTCCCCTCTCTTGGTAAACTTTTGTCCTCTCCTCTCTATGGATGCCCTTTTGTTCTTTTCTCTCTCTGGATGGCCTTATGTCCTCTCCTCTCTCTGGATGCTCTTCAATTCTCTCCTCTCTCTGGATACCCTTCTGTATTCTCCGATCGCCGGATTCCTTCTGATCTCTCCTCTCACTGGATGCCGTTTCCTCTCCTCTCTCAGGATGCACTTCTGTTTGCTCCTCTCTCCATTTGCCCTTCTGTTCTCTTCTCTCTCTGAATGCCATTCTGCACTCTACTCTCTCTGAATGCCCTTCTGTCCTCTCCTAACTCAGAATGCCCTTCTGATCTCTCCTCTCTCTGGATTGCACTCTGTCTTCTCCTCTCTATGGAGGCCAGTCTGTTCTCTTCTCTATTAGGATACTCTTCTGTCTTCTCCTTTCTCTAGATTCCCTTCTTTTCTCTCCTCTCTCTGGATGCCCTTCTGTCCTCTCCTCGTTCTGGATGACCTTCTGATCTCTACTTTCACTAGATGCTCTTCTGTGTTCTCCTCTCTCTAAATTGCCTTCTGTTCTCTTGTTTTCTGGATGCCCTCCTGTATTCTACTCTCTCTGTGTGCCCTTCTTTTCTCTCTTTGCACTTGATGCCTTCTGTTCTCTCCTCCCATTCTGTTTTAACCTCTCTCTGGATGCCCTTCTGTTCTCTCCTCTCTTTGGATTCCCTTTTTGTCTTTTCCTCTTCCTGGATGCCCTTCTGTCCTCTCCTCCCTCTGGTTGCCTTTCTGTTCTCTCCTCTCTCCTGATGCTCTTCTGTCTTCTCCTCTCTCTGGATGCCCTACAATTAGCTCTTCACCTGACATTCTGTCCTCTTCTCTCTCTGGATGCCCTTCTGTCTTATCCACTCTCTGTATCCCCTTCTGTTCTCTCCTCTCTCTGGATGTCCTTCTGTGTTCTCCTCTCTCCCGATGCCTTTCTCTCCTCTTCTCTCTCTGGATGCCCTTCTCTTCTCTCCTCTTTCTGGATGCTCGTCTGATCTCTACTCTCTCTAGATGCCCTTCTGTCTTCTTCTCATTCTAAATTGCCTTCTGGTCTCTTTTCTCTATATGCTCTTCTGTTCTCTAATCTCACTGGATGCCCTTCTGTCCTCTCCTCTCTCTGGTTGCCCTTCTGTATTCTCCTCTCTCTGGAAGCCCTTCTGTTCTCTTCTCTCGCTGGATGTCCTTCTGTCTTCTGCTCTTTCTGGGTGACCTTCTGTTCTATCCTCTTTCTTGATTCTCTTCTGATCTCTCATCAATCTGGATGCCCTTTGTTCTCTCTTCTCTGGGGATGCCTTCTGTCCTCTCCTCTCTCTGTATGCCCTTATGTCTTCTCCTTTCTCTGGATGTCCTTCTGTTCTCTCTTCACTCTTGATGTCCTTCTGTCCTCTCCTCTCTCTGGATCCCCTTCAGTCCTCTTCTCTCTCTGGATTTTCTTCTGTCTTCTCCTCTCTGTGAATGCCCTTCTAGTCTCTACTCTCTCTGGATGCCCTTCTTCTTCTACTCTCTCTGGATGCCCTTCTGTCTTCTCCACTCTCTGGATGCCCTTCTTTTCTCTCCTCACTCTGAATGCTCTTCTGTGTTCTCCTCTTTCTGGATGTATTTCTGTTCTCTACATTCTCTGGCTGCCCTTCTGTCCTCTCCTCTCTCTGGTAGCCCTTCTCTCTTCTCCTCTCTCCAGATGCCTTTCTGTACTCTTCGCTCTCTGGATGCCCTTCAGTCTTCTTCTCTCTCTGGATTCCCTTCAGTCTACTCCTCTCTGTGAATGCCCTTCTAGTCTCTTCTCTCTCTCTGGATGTCCTTCTTCCATTCCTCTCTCTGGATGCCCTTCTGTTCTCTCCTCTCTCTGGATGCCCTTCTGTGTTCTCCTCTCTCTGGATGCCCTTCTCTTCTCTCCATTCTTTGGCTGCCCTTCTGTCTTCTACTGTCTCTGGAAAACCTTCTGTCTTCTCCTCTCTGCGGATGACTTTCTGTCCTTCTCTCTCTGCATGCCCTTCAATCTTCTCCTCTCTCTGGATTCCCTTCTGGTCTCTCTTCCCTCTGGATTTTCTTCTGTTCTCTTGTTTCTCCGGATGGTCTTCTGTCCTCTCCTTTCTCTGAATGCCCTTTTATTCTCTCCTCTCTCTGGATACCCTTCTGTCTTCTCCTTTCTCTGAATGTCTTTCTAGCCTCTCCTCTCTCTGGATGCCCTTCTGTTCTCTCCTCTCTCTGGATGCCCTTCTGTTCTCTCCTCTCGCTGGATACCCTTCACTACTCTCCTCTTTCTGGATGCCCTTCTCTTCTCTCCTCTCTATAGATGACTTACTGTCCTCTATTCTCTCTGGATGCCCTTCTGTTGTCTCATCTCTCTGAATGCCCTTCTAGCCTATCCTCTCTCTGGATGCCCTTCTCTCCTCTCTAACTGGATGCCCTTC
This sequence comes from Arvicanthis niloticus, assembly GCF_011762505.2. NCBI lineage: Eukaryota > Metazoa > Chordata > Mammalia > Rodentia > Muridae > Arvicanthis > Arvicanthis niloticus. Next base: position 140,395 of record NW_023044983.1, read on the forward strand.
TGTCTTCTCTCTCCTGATGCCCTTCATTTCTCTCCTCTCTCCCAAAGCCCTTCTGTATTCTCCTCTCTCTGGATGCCCTAAAATACTTTCTTCACTTTGGATACTGTTCTGTCTTCTCTTCTTTCTGGATGAACTTCTGTTCACTCCTCTCACTGGATGCCCTTCTGTTCGCTCCTGTCTCCCGATGCCCTTCTGTCTTCTCATCTCTCTGGATGCCCTACAATTCTCTCTTCACTCTGGATACCCTTCTTTCTTCTCCTCTCTCTGGATGCCCTTCTGTTCACTCCTCTCACTGGATGCCCTTCTGTCCTATCCTCTCTCTGGATGCCCTTCTGTGTTCTCCTTTCTCTGGATTCACTTCTCTTCACTCCTCTCTCTTGATGCCCTTCTGTCCTATCCTCTCTCTGGATGCCCTTCTGTTATCTCCTCTCTCTGGATGCCTTTGTGTCCTCTCCTTTCTCTGGGTGCCCTTCTGTGCTCTCCTCTCTCCGGATGCCCTTCTCTCCTCTCCTCTTTCTGGGTTCTTTTCTGTTTGCTTCTCTCTGGATGACATTCTGTTCTCCCTTCTCTCCAGATGCCCTTCTGGTCTCTCCTCTCACTGTATGACATTCTGTACTCTTCTCTCGCTAGATGCCCTTCTGTCTTCTACACTCCATGGATGCCCTTCTGTTCTCTCCTATCTCTGGATGCCCTTCTGTTTTCTTTTCGCTTTGGATACCCTTCTGTCCCTTCCTCTTTCTGGATGCCCTTCTGTCCTCTCCTCTCTCTGCTAGCCCTTCTGTCTTCTCCTCTCTCTGGATGCCTTTCTGTCCTCTTCGCTCTCTGGAAGCCTGTCAGTGCTCTCCTATCTCTGGATTCCCTTCTGTTCTCTCGTCTCTACAGGTGCCCTTCTGGCCTCTTCTCTCTCTGGATGCCCTTCTATCCTCTCCTCTCTCTGAATGCCCTTCTGTTTTCTCCTCTCTCCCGATGACCATCTGTTCTCTCCTCTCTCTTAATGCACTTGTATTCTCTCCTCTCTCTGGTTGCCCTTCTGTTCTCTCCACTTTCTGGATAGCCTCTGTTCTCTCTGTTCTTTGGTTGCCCTTGTGCCTTCTCCTCACTCTTGATGACTTTCTGTTCTCTCCACTCTCTGGATGCCCTTCTGTCCTCTCCTCTTTCTGGATGCCCTTCTGCTCTCTCCTCTCTCTGGATGCCAACCTGTCCTCTCCTCTCTCTGTATGCCATTCTGTCTTCTCCTCTCTCTGGATCCCCTTCTGTTTTCTCCTCTCTCTGGATCCCCTTCTGTTCTCTCCTCACTTTGGATTCCCTTCTGTCTTCTTATCTCTCTGGTTTCCCTTCTTCTCTCTAATCTCTCTGAATGCACTTCTGTCCTTTCCTCTCTGAATGCTCTTCTGTCTTCTCCACTCTCTGGAAGCCCTTCTGTCCTCTCCTTTCTCTGGATGATCGTCTGTCTTCTCCTCTCTCTTGATGCACTTCTGTCCTCTCGTCTCTCTGAATGATCTTCTGTTCTCTACTCTCTCTAGATTCCTCTCTGTTTTCTGCTCTATCTAGGTGCTCTTCTGTCTTCTCCTCTCTCTGGATAGGCTTCTGTTCTTTTTTCTGTGGTTGCCCTTTTGTCCTCTCCTATCTCTGGATGTCCTTCTGCTCTCTCCTTTCTCTAGATGCCATTTTGTCCTCTCCTCTTTATGGATGCCCTTCTGTCTTCTCCTATCTCCCGATGCCCTTCTGTCTTCTCCTCTTTCTGGATGCCCTTCTGTTCTCTCCTCTCTCTGGAAGCCCTTCTGTATTGTCCTCTCTCTGGATGCCCTTCAATTCTCTCATCCGTCTTGATACCCGACTGTCTTCTCCTCTCTCTCGATGCCCTTCTATTCTCTCCTCTCTCTGGATGCTGTTCTGTCCTGTACTCTTTCTTGTTTCTCTTCCTGTCTCTTTTCTATAGATGACAATCTGTTTTTTCTTCTCTCTGGATGCCCCTCTGTCCTCTCTTATCTGTGGATGCCCTTGTGTCTTCTCATATCTTGGGATGCCCTACTGTTCTCTCCTCTCTATGTATGACATTCTGTCCTCTTCTCTCTCTGGATGCCCCTCTGTCCTCTCTTATCTGTGGATGCCCTTGTATCTTCTCATATCTTGGGATGCCCTACTGTTCTCTCCTCTCTATGTATGACATTCTGTCCTCTTCTCTCTCTGGATGCCCTTCTGTCTTCTCCACTCTCTGTATCCCCTTCTATTCTCTCCTCTCTCTGAATGCCCTTCTGTATTCTCCTCTCTCTGGATGCCTTTCTCTCCTCTTCTCTCTCTGGATGTCCTTCAGTTCTCTCCTCTCTCTGTATTCCCTTCTGTCTTCTCCTCTCTCTGAATGTCCTTCTAGTCTCTCCTCTTTCTTGATGACCTTATTTCTCTCCACTCTCTGGATGCCCATATTTTCCCTTGTCTCTCTGGATGCCCTTCTCTACTCTCCTCTTTCTGGATGCCCTTCTTTCCTCTCCTCTCTCTGGATGTGCTTCTCTTATCTCCTCTCTCTGGATACCATTCTGATCTCTACTCTCTCTAGATGCACTTCTGTCTTCTCTCTCTAAATTTCCTTCTGTTCTCTTTTCTCTGGATGCTCTTCTGTTCTCTAGTCTCACTGGATGCCCTTCTGTCCTCTCCTCTCTCTGGTTGCCCTTCTGTATTCTCCTCTCTCCGGATACTTTTTTGTCTTCTTCTCTCGCTGGATGTCCTTCAGTCTTCTGCTCACCATGCATGCCCTTCTGTTCTATCCTTTTTCTTGATTCTCTTCTGTTCTCTCATCTCTCTGGATACCCTTTGTTCTCTCTTCTCTCGGGATGCACTCTGTCCTCTCCTCTCTCTGTATGCCCTTCTGTCTTCTCCTTTCTCTGGAAACCCTTCTGTCTTCTCCTCTCTCCAGATGCCTTTCTGTTCTTCTTTCTCTGCTTGCCCTTCAGTCTTCTCCTCTCTCTGGATGCCCTTCTGGTCTCTCTTCCTTCTGGATGCTCTTCTGTTCTCTTCTCTCTCCGGATGGCCTTCTGTCCTCCCCTCTCTCCGAATGCCCTTCTGTTCTCTCCTCTCTCTGGATTCCCTTCTGTCTTCTCCTCTTTCTGAATGCCCTTCCAGTTTCTCCTCTCTCTGGATGCCCTTCTGTTCTCTCCTCTCACTGGATGCCCTTCTCTACTCTACTCTCTCTGGATGCCCTTCTCTTCTCTCCTCTCTCTAGATGCCTTTCTGTCCTCTATTCTCTCTGGATGCCCTTCAGTTGTCTTGTCTCTTTGGATGCCCTTCTATCCTCTCCACTCTCTGGATGCCCTTCTGTCCTCTCCTCTATCTGATGCCCTTCTGTCTTCTTCTCTCTCCCCATGCCCTTATGTATTCTCCTCTCTTTGTATGGCCTACAATTCTCTCTTCACTCTGGATACACTTCTGTCTTCTCCTCTCTCTGGATGCCCTTCAATTCTCTACTCACTCTGGATACCCTTCTGTCTTCTCCTCTCTCTGGATGCCCTTCTATTCTCTCCTCTCTCTGGATGCCGTTCTGTCCTCTCCTCTTTCTGGGTACTTTTCTGTTCTCTTCATTCTAGATGACCTTCTATTTTTTCTTCTCTTTGGAAGCTCTTCTGTCCTCTCTTCTCTGTGGATGACCTTCTGTCTTTTCCTCTCTCAGGATGCCCTTCTGTACTCTCCTCTTTCTGGATGCCCTTCTGCTCTCTCCTCTCTCTGGATGCCAATCTGTCCTCTCCTCTCTCTGTATGCCATTCTGTTTCCTCCTCTTTCTGAATGCCCTTCTGTTCTCTCCTCTCTTTGGATTCCCTTCTGTCTTCTCCTCTCTCTTGATGCCCTTCTGCTCTCTCCTCTCTCTGAATGCCCTTCGGTTCTCTTCTCTCTCTGGATGCCCTTCTGATCTCTCCTCTCTCTGAATGCCGTTCTCTTCTCTCCTCTCTCTGGATGCCCTTCTGTTCTCTCCTATTTCTGGATGCCCTTCTGTTCTCTTCTCTCTCCGGATGCCCTTCTGCCTTCTCCTCACTCTGGATGGCTTTCTGTTCTCTCCACACACTGGATGCCCTTCTGTCCTCTCCTCTTTCTGGATGCCCTTCTGCTCTCTCCTCTCTCTGGATGCCAATCTGTCCTCTCCTCTCTCTGTATGCCCTTCTGTCTTCTCCTCTTTCTGGAAGCCCTTCTGTTCTCTCATCTTTTTGGATTCCCTTCTGTCTTCTCCTCTCTCTTGATGCCCTTCTGCTCTCTCCTGTCTCTGAATGCCTATTCGGTCTTCTTTCTCTCACTGGATTAACTTCTGTTCTCTCCGCTCTCTAGATGCCCTTCAATTTTCTCCTCCCTCAGGATAACCTTCACTCTTCTCCTCTCTCTGCATGCCCTTCTGTTTTCTCCTCCCTCTGTATGGCTTTCTGTTCTCTCCTCTCTCTGGATCCCTTCTATTCTCTCCTCTCTCTGGATGACCTTCTGTCCTCTCCTCTCTCTGGATTCCCTTCTGCACTCTCCTCTCTCTTGATGCCCTGCTTTACTCTCCTCTCTCTGGATTCCCTTTTTGTATTCTACACTCTCTGGATGCCCTTCTCTTCTCTCCTCTCTCTAGATGCCCTTCTGTCCTCAATACTCTCTGGATGCCCTTCTGTTCTCTCGTTTGTCCAGATTACCTTCTGGGCTCTCCTTTCTCTGGATGCCCTTCTGTCCTCTCCTCTCTCTGGATGCCTTGCATTCTCCTCTCTCCCTATGTCCAGCTGTTCTCTCGTCTCTTCCGATGCCCTTCTGTCTTCTCCTGTCTCTGGATGCCCAACAATTTTCTCCTCAATATTTATACCCTTCTGTATTCTCCTCTCTCTAGATGCCCAACTGTTCTCTCCTCTCACTGGATACCATTCTGTCCTCTCCTCTCTCTGGATGCCCTTCTGTCTTCTCTTACCTCCGTATGCCCTTCAGTCCTCATCTCTCTCTGGATGTCCTTCAGTCTTATGCACTCTCTGGATGGGCTTCTGATCTCTCCTCTTTCTGGATTCTCTTCTGTTCTCTCATCTCCCTTGATGCCCTTCTGTTATCTTCTCTTTCCTGATGCCCTTCTTTCCTCGCCTCTCTCTGGATGCCCTACTGTCTTCTCCTCTTTATGGATGCCCTTGTGTTCCCTGCTCTCTCTACATGCCCTTCTGTTCACTCCACTCTCTGGATGCCCTTCTGTTCTCTTCTCTATCTGGATGCACTTTTGTCTTCTCCTCTCTCCAAATGGCATTCTGTTTTTTCCTCTCTTTGGATGATTTTCTGTCTTCTCTCTCTGGAATCCCTTCAATTCTTTCCTCACTCTGGATATCCTTCTGTCTTTTTCTGTCTCTGCATGCCCTTCTGTTCTCTCCTCTTTCTCAATTCTCTTCTGTTCTCTCCTCTCTCTGGATTCCCTTCTGTCTTCTACTTTCTCTGGATGCCCTTATGTTCTCTCCTTTTTCTGGATGCCCTCCTGTTCTCTCCTCTCTCCGGATGCCCTTCTGTCTTCTCTCTCTGGATGTCCTTCTATTCTCTCCTCTCTTGGATGCCCTTCTGTCCTTTCCTCTTTCTGTGTTCTCTTCTGTTCACTTCTCTCTGGATGCACTTCTCTTCTTTACTCTCTCCAGATTCACTGCTGTCCTCTCCTCTCTTCTTTTTGGATTCTCTTCTGTCTTCTCCTCTTTCCGATGGGCTTCTGTTCTCTCCTCACTCTGTATGACATTCTGTCCTCTTCTCTCTCTGGATGCCCTTCTGTCTTCTCCACTCTCTGGATGCCTTTCTGTTCTCTCCCCTCTCTGCATTCCCTTTTTGTTTTCTCCTCTCTCTAGATGCCCTTCTGTCCTCTATTCCCTCTGAATGCCTTCTATAATCTCCTCTCTCCAGATGTCCTTCTGTCCCCTCCTCTCTCTTGATTCCCTTCTGTCCTCTCCTCTCTCTGGATGCCCTTCTGTCTTCTCCTTTCTCCTGATGCCCTCTGTTCTCTCCTCTCTACCGATGCCCTTCTGTCTTCTTTTTTTCTGGATGCCATTGTGGTCTCTGCTCTTTCTAGATGCCCTTCTGTCCTCTCCTCTCTCTGGATTGCCTTCTGTTCACTTCTCTCCCTGGATTCGCTTCTGTCTTCTCCCTTCTTTTGATGCCCTTCTGTCCACTTCTCTCCCTGTATGCCCTTCTGTCTTCTCCTCTCTCTGGATGTCCTTCTGTTCTCTCCTCTTTTTGGATTCCCTTCTGTCTTCTACTGTCTCTGGATGCCCTTCTGCTCTCTTCTCTCTCTGATTACCCATCTGTCTTCTCCTCTCTCTGGATTCACTTCTGTTCTCTCCTCTCCCTCGATGCCTTTCAGTTCAATCGTCTCTTTGGATGCCTTTCTGTTCTCTCTTCCCTCTGAATGCCTGTCTGTTGTCTTCTCTCTCCGGATGCCTTTTTTTACTATCCTCTCTCTCTAAAAGCCCTTCTGTCTGCTCTGCTCCATGGATGCCCTTCTGTCCTCTCCTTTCTCTGGATGCCCTTCTCTCTTCTCCTCTCTCTGGATGCACTTCTGTCCTCTCCTCTGTCTGGATGATCTTCTGTTCTCTGCTCTCTCTAGATGCCCTTCTGTCTTCTCCTCACTATGGATGCCCTTCTGTTCTATTCTCTCCCTGGATGCCCTTCTGTCTTCTTCTCTCTCTGGTTGCCTGCATGTCCTCTTCTTTATTTGGATGCTGCTCCTCTCCTCTTTCTAGATGCCCTTTTGTTCTCTCCTCTTTCTGGAAGCCCTCCTGTCTTCTCCTCCCTCTGGATGCCCTTCAATTATATCCTCACTCTTGATACCCTTCTATCTTCTCATCTTTCTGGATGCCCTTCTGTATTCTTTTCTATCTGGATGTCCTTCAGACTTCTGCTCTCTCTAGATGCCCTTCTGTTCTCCCCTCTTTCTGGATTCTATTCTGTTCTCTCATCTCTGGGTGCTTTTCTCTTTTATCCTCTCTCTGATTGCACTTCTGTTCTCTCCTCTCTCTGCATGCCATTGTGTCCTCTTCTCTCTCCAAATGCCCTTCTGTTCTCTCCTCTCTTTGGATTCCCTTCTATCTTCTCCTCTCTCTGGATGCCCTTTTTTGCTTTCCTCTTTCTGTACGCCCTTCTCTTCTCCCCTCTCCCTGGATGCCCTTCTATCTTCTCCTTTTCTGTATGCCCTTTTTTCTCTCCTCTTTCCGGATGCCCTTCTGTCTTCTCCTCTCTCTGAATGCCCTTCTGCTCTCTCCGATCTCTGTTTGCCCTTGTGTTCTCTCCTCTCACCGGATGCCCTTCTGTCTTCTCCTTTCTCTGCATGCCCTTCTGTTTTCTTCTCATTCTGGATGCCCTTCTGTTCTCTCCTCTCTCCAGGTGCCCTAGAATTCTCTCCTTACTCTGGATTCCCTTCTATCTTCTCCTCTCTCTGGATAGCTTTCTTTTCTCTTCTTTTTCTGCATGCCCTTCTGTCCTCTCCTTTCTCAGATGACCTTCTGTTCTCTCTTCTCTTTGGATTCCCTTCTGTCATCTCCTCTCTTTAGATGCCCTTCTGCACTCTCTTCTCTCTGAATGCCCTCTTTCTTCTCCTCTCTCTGGATTCACTTCTGTTCTCTCCTCTCTCTGGATGTCCTTCTGTTCAATCCTCTCTTCGGAT
>NW_023044983.1:148116-226369 GCF_011762505.2 Arvicanthis niloticus
AAAGAGAGAAGGGCATGCAGAGAGATGAGATAGCAGAAGAGCATCCGGAGAGGAGAGTTAAGAAGGGCATCAAGAGAGACTGGAAGACAGAAGGGCATGCAGAGAGAGGAGAGTACAGAAGGGCATCCAGAGAGAGGATAGGACAGAAGGGCATCCAGAGAGAGGATAGGACCGAAGGGCATACAGAGAGAGGAGAAGACAGAAGGGCATACAGAGAGATGAGATAACAGAAGAGCATCTGGAGAGAGGAGTGTTCAAAGGGCATCAAGAGAGAGTGGAAGACAGAAGGGCATACAGAGAAAGGAGAAGACAGAAAGATATCTGGAGAGAGGAGAGAACAGAAGGGCATCTGGAGAGAGGGAGGACAGAAGGGCATCCTGAGACTGGAGGGAACAGAAAATCATCCAGAGAGAGGAGAGAAGAGAAGTGCATCAAAAGAGAGGAGCAGGAAGAAGGTCATCCTGATAGAGGAGAGAACAGAAAGGCATCCACAGAGAGGAGAAGACAGAAGGGAATTGAGAGAAAGGAGAGGACAGAAGGGCATCCAGACAGAGGAGAGAACAGAAGAGCATCCAGAGAGAAAAGAAGAAATAAGGTCATGCAGTCAGAGGAGAGAACAGAAGGGCATTCAAAGAGAGAAGACAGAAGGGCATCGAGTGAGAGGAGAGGACAGAACGGCTTGCAGAGAGAGGAGAAGACAGAAAAACATCCAGAAGAGGATAGAACAAAAGGGCATCTAGAGAGTGGAGGAAACAGAGGATCATCCAGAAAGAGAAGAGAACAGAGGGGCATCCATAGAGGGGAGAAGACAGAGGGCATCCAGAGAGTGGAGAGAACAGAAGGGCATTCAGAAAGATGAGAGAACAGGAGAGCATCCATAGAGAGAAGAGAACAGAAGGGCAAACAGAGATATGAGAGGGAAAAGGGAATCCAGAGAGAGGAGATAATAGAAGGGCATCCAGAGAGAGGAGAAGACAGAAGGACATCCGGAGATAGGAGAGAACAGAAGGGCATGTGGGGAGAGGAGAGAACAGAAAGGCATCCAGATAGAGGATAGGACACAGAACATCCGGAGACAGGAGAAGACATAAGGGCATCCAGAGAGAAAATATGACAGAAGGGCATCCAGAGGGAAGAGAGTAAATAAGGGCCTCCAGAGCGACGGAGAACAGAAGGGCATCCAGAGAGAGGAGAAGACTGAAGGGCATCCAAAGAGAGGAGAGATCAGAAAGGCATCCAGAGAGAGGATAAGAAAGAAAGGCATCCAGAGAGAAAAGAAAACAGAATGGCATCAAGAGAGATGAGAGTACAGGAGAGCATCTATAGTGAGAAGAGAACAGAAGGGTAATGAGAGAAATGAGAGGACAGAAGGGAATCCAGAGAGAGGAGAGTATAGAAGGGCATCCAGAGAAAGGAGAGTTCAGAATGGCCTCCTGAGAGAAGAGAGAACAGAAGGGCATCCAGAGTGTTGGGAAGACATAAGGGCATCTAGAGAGAGGAGACAACAGAAGGACATCCAGATAGAGGAGAGAATAGAAGGGCATCCAGAGAGAGGAGAAGACAGAAGGGCATCCAGAGAGAGGAGAGTAAAGATGGGCATACAGAGAGAGGAGAGAACAGAAGGGCATCAAGAAAGAGGAGAGGACAGCTGGGCATCCACAGAGAGGGGAGAACAGAAGAGCATTGAGAGAGAGGAGAGACCAGAAGGGCATGCAGAGAGACGAGAAGACAGAAGGGCATCCAGAGAGAGGAGAGAACAGAAGGACATCCAGAGAGATGAGAGTACAGGAGAGCCTCAATAGAGAGAAGAGAACAGAAAGCCAACCAGATATAATAGAGGACAGAATGTAATCCAGAGAAAGAAGAGGACCGAAGGGCCTCCGAGAGAGGAGAGGACAGATGGGCATCCAGAGAGAGGAGAGGACAGAAGGGTATCCAGAGAGAGGAGAATACAGACGGGCATACAGAGAGAGGATGGGAAAGAAAGGCATACGGAGAGAGGAGTGAACAGAAGTGCATCCAGAGAGAGGAGAAGACAGAAGGCATCAAGTGAGAGAGGAAATTACAGAAGGGCATCCAGAGAGAAGAGAATAGAAGGGCATCCAGGGAGAGGAGAAGGCAGAAGGGCATCCAGAGGGATGAGAGGAAAGAAAGGCATCCCGAGGGAGAAAAGAACAGAAGCGCATCCAGAGAGAGGAGAAGACAGAAGGGCATCCGGATAGAGGAGAGAACAGAAGGTCATCCAGAGAGATGAGAAGACAGAAGGGCAGACAAAGAGAGTAGAGGACAGAAGGATATCTGGAGAGAGGAGAGAACAGAAGGGCATCTGGAGAGAGGAAGGACAGAAGGGCATCCTGGACTGGAGAGAACAGAAAATTATCCAGAGAAAGGAGAGAAGAGAAGCGCATCAAAAGAGAGGAGCAGGAAGAAGGTCATCCTGATAGAGGAGAGAACAGAAGGGTATCCACAGAGAGGAGAAGACAGAAGTCAATCGAGAAAGGAAAGGACACAAGGACATCTAGACAGAGGAGAGAACTGAAGAGAATCCAGAAGAGGAGCAGAAAGAAGGTCATGCATTCAGAGGAGAGAACGGAAGGGCATCTATAGAGAGGAGAAGACAGAAGGGCATCGAGTGAGAGGAGAGGACAGAACGGCATACAGAGAGAAGAGAAGAGAAGAGAAGACAGAAAAACATCCAGAAGAGTATAGAACACAAGGGCATCTAGAGAGTGGATGAAACAGAGGATCATCCAGAGAGAGGAGAGAAATGAAGGGCATCCATAGAGGGGAGAAGACAGAGGACATCAAGAGAGAGGAGAGAACAGAAGGGCATTCAAAAAGATGAGAGCACACCAGGGAATCCAGAGATATGAGAGAACAGAAGATCATCCAGAGAGAGAAGAGAACAGAAGGGCATCCAGAGAGAGAAGCAGACAAAAGGGCATCCCAACAGAAGAGAGGACAGAAATGGCATCCAGAGTGAGAAGAGAACACAAGGGCATCCAGAGAGAGGAGAATACAGAAGGGCATCCAGAGAAAGGAGAATACAGAAGGGCATCCAGAGAGAGGATGTTCAGATGGAGGAGAGAACAGAAGGGCATACAGAGAGAGAGGAGAGAACAGAAGAGTATCCAGAGAGAGGATAGGAAAATAGGGCATCCAGCGAGAGGGGAGAACAGATGGCCATCCAAAAAAAGGAGAAGAAAGCAGGGCATCCAGAGAGTGGAGAGGACAGAAGGACATCCCAAAAGAAGAGAGAATGGAAGGGCATCCAGAGAGATGAGAGCACAGGAGAGATTCCAGAAAGAGGAGAGAACAGAAGCCCATCCACAGAGAGCAGAAGTCTGAAGGATGTCCAGAGAGAGAAGAGTACCGAAAGGCATCCGGAGAGAGGAGAAGACAGAAGGGCATCCAGAGAGAGGAGAGGACAGAATGGCATGAATTGAGTGGAGGTAACAGAAGGGCATCTAGAGAGAGGAGAAGACAGAAGTATATCCAGAGTGAGGAGAAAATTGTCAGGCATCCAGATGGAGGAGAATACTGAAGGGCATTGAGAGAATCAAGAGAACAGAAAGGCCTCGGGAGAGAGGAGAAGGCAGAATGGCATCCAGAGATAGGAGAGGAATGAAGGTCATCCAGAGAAAGGAGAGAACAGAAGGGCATCCAGAGAGAGGAGAGGACTGAAGGTCATCCAGAGAGAGGAGAGAACAGAAGGGCATCCAGAGAGGGAAGTGTACAGAAGGGATCCAGGGAGAGGAGAGAACAGAAAGCCATCCATAGGGATGAGCGGACAGAAGAGAATCTAGAGAAAGGAGAGAACAGAAGGGAATCCAGAGAGATGAGAAGACAGAAGGGCATCCAGACAGAGAAGAGGTCAGAATGGCATGCAAATAGAGGAAAGAACAGAAGGACATCCAGAGAGAGGAGAAGATAGAAGGGCATCAGGAAAAAGGAGAGAATAAAAGACATCCAGAGGGAGGAGACAACAGAAGGTCATCCAGAGTGATGAAAATACAGAAAAGCATCCAGAGAGAGGAGAGGACAGAAGGGAATCCAGAGAGAGGAGAGATCAGAAGGGCATCCAGAGAGAGGAGAGTTCAGAAGGGCATCCATGGAGAGGAGAGGTCAGAAGGGCATCCAGACAGAGGAGAGAACAGAAGGGCATCAAGAGAGAGAAGACAGAAAAGCATCCACAGAGAGGAGAGAATAGAAGGGCATCCAGAGAGAGGAGAGAACACAAGGGCATCCACAAAGAATAGAGGACAGAAGGGCATCCAGAGAGAGGAGAAAACAAAAGGGCTTCCAGAGAGAAGAGAGAAGAGAAGGAAATCCAGAAATAGGAAAAAAGAGAAGGCGTCCAGATGGAGAAGAGGACAGACGTGCATACTGAGAGAGGAGAGGACAGAAATGCATCCAGGGACAGGAGAGGACAGAAGAACATTCAGAGGGAGGAGAGAAGTAAAGGAAAACCAGATAGAGGAGAAGACATAAGGGCATCCAGAGAAAGTACAGAAGAGAAGGGAATCCAGAGATAGAAGACAGAAGGACATGCAGAGAGAGGAGAGGACTGATGGGCATCCAGAAAGAGGAGAGGACAGAAGGGCATCCAGAGATAGGAGAGGACAGAACAGCATCCAGAGAGAGGAGAATACAAAAGGGCTTCCAGAGAGAGGAGATAATAGAAGGGCATCCAGAAAGAGGAGAAGAAAGAAGGCATCCAGATGGAGAAGAGGACAGACGGGCATACTGAGAGAGGAGAGGACAGAAGAGCATCCAGAGAAAGAATAACACTGAAGCACATACAGAGAGAGGAGTGAACAGAAAGCCATCCAGAGACAGGAGAAGACAGAAGGGCATACAGAGAGAGGAGAGAACAGAAGGGCATCCAGAAAAAGGAGAGAACACAAGTGTATCCAGAGAGAGGAGAAGACAGAAGGCCATCCAGAGAAAAGAAAAGATAGAAGGGCATCCAGAGAGACAATAGGACAGAAGGACATCCCGAGAGAAGAGGGAACAGAAGCAAATCCAGAGAGATGAGAGAACATGAGATAATCCAGAAAAAGGAGAGAACAGGAGCCCATCCAGAGAGAGCAGAAGACTGAAGTACATCCAGAGAGAGAAGAGGACTGAAGGGCATCCGGAGAGAAGAGAAAACAGAAGGGGATCCAGAGAGAGGAGAGGACATAATGGCATCAAGTGAGAGCAGAGAACCGAAGGGCATCTATTGAGAGCAGAAAACAGAAGGGTATAGAGAGTGAGGAGAAAATTTTCGGGCATCCAGAGAGAGGAGAAGACAGAAGGGCATCAGGAGAGACGAGGGAACAGAAGGGCATAGGGAGAGAGGGGAAGACAGAAGGGAATCTAGAGAGAGGAGAGGACAGAATTGCCTCTAGAGTTAAGAGAGAGCAGAAGGGCATTCAGAGAGAGGAGAGCATAGAAGGGCATACATAGAAAAGAGTACAGAAGGCCATACAGAGAGAGGATAAGACAAAAGGGCATCTAGATAGATGAGAGAACAGAAGGGCATCCAGAAAAGTCGAAGACAGAAGCGATTCCAGAGAGGGTAGAGAACAAAAGGGCATACGAAGAGAAGAAAACCGAAGGGTATCCAGAGAGAGGAGAGAATAGAAGGGCATTCAGAGGGAGGAGAAGACAAAAGGGCATCCAGGAGAAGAGAGGAAAGAAGGACATCCTGAGAGAGGAGAGAACAGAAGGGCATCCAGAGAGACGAGAGAGCAGAAGGGTATCCAGTGAGAGCAGAACACTGAAGGATATCCAGAGAGAGAAGAATACAGAAGGGCATAGGAGAGAGAAAAAGACAGAAGGGAATCCAGAGAGAGGAGAGGACAGAAGGGCATCCAGTGAGAGGAGAGAACAGAAGGGCATCCATAGATAGGAGAAGACAGAATAGAACCTAGAGTGATGAGAGAATTGTTGGAAATCCAGAGAGTGAAGACAGAAGGGCAGGTAGAGAGAGCAGAGAACAGAAAGTTATCCAGAAAGAGGAAAAGACAGAAAGGTTTCAGGAGATAGGAGAAGACAGATGGGCATCCAGAGAGAGGAGAGGACAGAATGGCCTCCAGAATGAAGAGAGAGCAGAAGGGTATCCAGAGAGAGAATAGGACAGAAGGGCATCTAGATAGAGGAGAGGACACAAGGGCATCCAGAAAGACAAGTGTACAAAAGGGCATCCAGAGAGAGGAGAGAACATAAGCATATCCAGAGAGAGGAGAGGACTTAAGGGCATTCAGAGAGAGGAGAGAACAGAAGGGCATCCAGAGAAAGGAGAAGACAAAAGGGCATCCAGAGAGAAGAGAGAACAGGAAAGAATCCAGAAAGAGGAGAGAGCAGAAGGGCATCCAGAGAGAGAAGAAGACAGAAGGGAATTCAAAGAGAGGAGAGAACAGAAGGGCTTCCAGAGTGAGGCGAAGGCAGACAGGCATCCGGTTTGAGGAGAGAATAGATGGGCATCCAAAATGAGGAGAGAACAGAAGGGCATCCAGATAGAGGAGAGAACAGTAGGGCATTCCAAGAGAGGAGAGAGCAGAAGGGCATACAGAGAGAGGAGAAGACAAAAGGGAATCCAAAGAGAGGAGAGAGCAGAAGGGCATCCAGAAAGAGGAGAGGACAGAATATCATCCAGAGTGTTTAGAGAACAGAAAGCCATCAAGAGTGAGGATAAGGCAGAAGGGATACCAGAGAGAGGAGAGGACAAAGGGGCAGCTAGAGAGAGGAGAGAATAGAAGGACCTCCAGAGAGAGGAGGACACAGAAGGGCATCCAGAGAAAGGATAGAACAGAAGGGCATTCAGAGAGTGTAGAAGACAGAAGGGCATGCAGAGAGATAAGAGAACATAACATCATAAAGAGAGAGGAGAGAACAGAAGGGCATCCCGAGAGAGGAGAATACAGAAGGACATCCAAAGAGAGGAGAGGACAGAAGGGCATCCGGAGAGAGGAATGAACAGAAGGTCATCCAGATAGAAGAGAACAGAAGAGAACCAAGAAAGAGGAAAGGACAGAAGGACATCCAGATTGAGGAGAGAATAGAAGGGCATCCAGTGAGAGGAAAGTACAGAAGGACATCATGTGAGAGGAGAGAACAGAAGGGCATCCAGAGACAGGAGAAGACAGAAGAATATCCAGAGTGAGGAGAGAAATGAAGGTCATCCACGAGAGGAGAAGACAGAAGGGCGTCCAGAGAGAGGAGAGGACAGTAGGGCATCAGGAGCATGGAGAGGAGAGAAGGGCATCTATGGAGAGAAGTGAACAGAAGGGCATCCAGAGAGAGGAGAGGACATAAGGGCATCTAGAAACAGCAGCAAACACAGGCACCCAGAAAGAGGAGAAGACAGATCGGCATCAGTAGAGAGGAGAGAACAGAAGGGCATCAGGAGAAAGGAGAAGATAGAAGGGCATCCAGAGAGAGGAGAGGACTGAAGGGAATTGAGAGAGAGGAGAGGACAGAAGGGCATCTGGATAGACAAGAGAACACAGGATATCTAGAGAGAATAGAAGAGAGAAGGGTATCTAGAGAGAGGAGAGAACAGAAGGGCATCCAGAGAGAGGAGATATCAGAAAAGCATCCAGAGAGAGAAGAGGACACAAAGGCATGCAGAGAGAGGAGAGAATAGAAGGGCATCCAGAGAGAGAAGACAGAAGGGAATCCAGATTGATGAGAGAATTGTAGGGCATCCAGAGAGGAAAAGACAAAAGGACATCGGAAGAGAGGAGAAAACAGAAGGGCATCGGGAGAGATGAGAAGACAGCAGGCATCCAGAAAGAGGAGAAGACAGAAGGACATCCAGAGAGAGGAAAGGACAGAAGGGCATCGGGACAAAGGAGAAGACAAAAGGGCATCCAAAGAGAGGAGAGAACAGAAGTGCATCCATAGGGAGGAGAAGACAGAAGGTCATCCAGAGAGGAGAAGACAGAAGGGCATCCAGAGAGAGGAGAAGACAGAAGGGCATCCAGAGAGAGGATAGGACTGAAGGGAATTGAGAGAGAGGAGAGAACAGAAGGGCATCTGGAGAGACGAGTACAGAGGTCATCCAGAGAGAATAGAGGACAGAAGGGCATCTAGAGAGACGAGAAGACAAAAAGGGAATCCAGAGAGAGGAGAGAACAGAAAGGCATCCAGAGAGTGGAGAAGACAGAAGGGCATCTAGAGAGAGAAGAGGACAGAATGTCATACAGAGTGAGGAGAGAACAGAAAGGCATCCGAAAGAGGAGAAGACAGAAGATCATTCACAGACAGGAGACGACGTTAGTGCATCCGGAGAGAGGAGAGAACAGAAGAGCATCCAGAGGGAGGCGAGAATAGAAGGACATCCAGAAAAAGGACAAGACATAAGGGCATTCAGAGAGATGAGAGAACAAAAGAGAATCCAGAAAGAGGAGAGAACAGAAGAGTATCCAGAGAGAGCAGAAGACTGACAACATCCAGAGAGAGAAGGGGACAGAAGGGCATCCAGTGAGAGGAGAGAAGAGAATGTCATCCAGAGACAGAAAAGGACAGAAAAATATCCAGAGTGAGAAAAGAATTGAAGGGCATCCAGAGAGAGAAGACAGAAGGGCATCCAGAGAGAGGAGAGCACAGAAAGGCATCTGGAGAGACGAGAGAACAGAAGAGCATCCAGGGAGAGAAGAGAACAGAAGTTCTTCCGGAGAGAGGAGAGGCAGAAGGGCATCTAGAGAGAGCAGGGAACACAAGGGCATCCAGAAAGAGAAGACATTAGGGCATCCAGAGAGAGGAGAGGACAGAAGGGCATCTGGAAAGTGAAGATAACAAAAGGGCATCAAAGGAGTTGAGAGAACAGAAGTGAATCCAGAAAGAGGAAAGAACAGAAGAGCATCCGGAGAGAGAAAAAGACAGAAGGGCATCCAGAGAGAGAAGAAGACAGAAGGGCATCCACTGAGAGGAGAGAACAGAAGGGCATCCAGAGATAGAAGAAGACAGAATGGAATCCATAGTGCAGAGAGAATTGTAGCGCATCCAGAGAGGAGAAGACAGAAGAACATCAAAAGAGAGGAGAAAACAGTAGAGTATCAGGAGAGATGAGAAGACAGAAGGGCATCCAGAGAGAAGAAAAGACAAAAAGGGAATCCAGAGAGAGGAGAGAAAAGAATGGCATACAGAGAGAGGATAAGACAGAAGGACATCCAGAGAGAGGAAAGGACAGAAGGGCCTCCAGAAAGATGAGAGAACAGGTGAGAATCCAGAAAAACAGAAGCCCATCCAGAGAGAGCAGAAAACTGAAGGACATCCAGAGAGAGAGAAGAGGATTGAAGGGCATCCAGATGTAGGAGAAGACAGAAGGGCATCCAGAGAGAGGAGAGGACAGAATTAAATGGAGTGAGAGGAGAGAATAGAAGGGCATCTAGAGAGAGGAGAATACAGAAGAGTATAAAGAGTGAGAAAATTGTCGGGCATCCAGAGAAAGGAGAAGACAGAAGGGCATATGAAGAGACAATAGAACAGCTGGACATAGGGGGAGAAAGAAGACAACAAGGCATCTAGAGAGAGGAGAGGACAGAAGGGCATCCAGAGAAAGTAGAGCACAGAAGGGCATCCAGAGAGAAGAGTAGATGAAAAGGGAATCCAGAGAGAGGAGAGGAAAGCAGGGCATCCAGAAAGAGAGGACAGGACAGAAAGGCATCCAGAGGGAGAAGAGATCAGTCCGGCATTCAGAGGGAAGAGAGAACAGAAGGGCATCCGAAGAGAGGATTGAACAGAAGGGCATCGAGAGAGAGGAGAGAAGATAAGTGAATCCCGAGAGAGGAGAAGACAGAAGGGCATTCAGAGAGAGGGGATAGCAGAAGGGCATCCAGAAAGAGGAGAAGACAGAAGGGAATCCAAAGAGAGGAGACAACAGAAATGCATCCAGAGAGAAGAGAAGAGAGAAGAGCATACAGAGAGAGGAGAGGACAGATTGGCATCCCAAAGGAGAAGAGAGTGTAGTAGTGCATCCAGAAAGAGGAGAGGACAGAATGGCATCTGGAGAGAGGAGAGAACAGATGGGCATCCAGAAATAGGAGAGAACAGAAGGGCATCCAGAGAGAGGAGAGAACAGAAGTGAATTCAAAGAGAGGAGAGAGCAGAAGGTCATCTAAAGAGAGTAGAAGACTGAATGGATTCCAAAGAGAGTAGAGAGCTGAAGGGCATCCAGAAAGAAGAGAGAACAGAAGGGCAACCATAGAGTGGAGAGAACAGAAAGCCATCAAGATTGAGGAGAAGGCAGAAGGGCTACCAGAGAGAGGACAGGACATAAGGGCATTCATAGAGAGGAGAGAACAGAAAGGCAAACAGAGAGAAAAGAACACAAAAGGTCAACCAAAGAGGGGGATAGAACAGAAAGGCATCCAGTGAGAGGAGAAGACGAAGGGCATCCACAGAGGAAAGAGGAAATAATGTCATGCAGAGAGAAGGGAGAACAGAAGGGCATCCTGAGAGAGGAGAAGACAGAAGGACATCCACAGAGAGGAGAGGACATAAGGGCATCCGGAGAGAGGAAAGAACAGAAGGTCATCCAGAGTGCAGAGAACAGAAGAGAACCAAGAAAGAGGAGAGGACAGAAGAACACCAGCGAGAGTAGGAGAAGACAGAAGGGCATCCAGAGAGAGGAGAGAACACAAGGGCATCCAGTGAGAGGAGAAGACAAAAGGGCATTCAGAGAAAGGAGAGAACTAAAGGGCATCGAGAAAAAGGAAAGAACAGAAGGGCATCCAGAGAAAGGAGAAGACAGAAGGGAATCCAGAGAGAGGATAAAACAGAAGAGAATCCAGAAAGAGGAGAGAACAGAAGAGAATCCAGAAAGAGGAGAGAACAGAAGAGAATCCAGAAAGAGGAGAGAACAGAAGGGCATCCAGAGAAAGGAGAAGATAGAAGGGAATCCAGAGAGAAGAGAACAGAAGAGAATTCAGAAAGAGGAGAGGACAGAATGTCATCTAGACAAAGGAGAGAACAGAAAGAAATCTACAGAGAGTAGAGAACAGAAGATCATCCGGAGAGAGGAGAGGACAGAAGGGCATCCAGAGAGAGGAGAGGACAGAAGGGCATCCAGGGAGCAGAGAAGACAGAAGGGCATCCAGAGAAAGAGGAGAGGAGAGAAACGCATACAGGGAGAGAAGAGAACAGACGAGCATTCAGAGGGAAGAGAGAACAGAAGGACATCCAGAGAGAGGAGAGAACAGAAGTGAATCCAGAGAGAGGAGAAAACAGAGGGCATGCAGAGAGAGGAGTGTGCAGAAGGGCATCCAGAGAGAGGAGAGGACAGAAGGGAATCCAAAAAGAGGAGAGAACAGAAGAGCATCCAGAGAGAGGAGAAGACAAAACGGCATCCAGAGAGATGAGAGAGCAGAAGGGCATCCATAGATAGGAGAGGACAGAAGGGCATGCAGACAGAGAATAGAAAAGAAAGCCATCCAGAAAGAGGAGAAGATAGAAGGGAATCCAGAGTCAGGAGAGAATTGTAGGGCATACGGAGAAAGGAGAGAACAAAAGGGCATCCAGAATGAGGAGAGAACAGAAGGGCATCCAGAGATAGGAGAAGACAGAAGGGCATCAGGAGAGAGGAGAGAACAGAAGGGCATACAGAGATAGGAGAGAGCAGAATGCCATCCAGTGAGAGGAGAAGACAGAACGGCATCCGGAGAGAGGAGAGAAAAAAGGGCCTACAGAGAGAGGAGAAGATAGAAGGGCATCCAGGGAGAGGAGAGAACAGAAGGGCATCCAGAAAGTGGAAAGCACAGAAGGGCATCCAGAGAGAGGAGACGAGATAAGGGAATACAGAGAGAGGAGAGAAAAGAAGGGCATTCAGAGAGAGAATAGAATACAGGAGGGCATTCAGAAAAGGAGAGGATAGAATGGAATCCAGAAAGAGAAGAGAACCTAAGGGCATCCAGAGAGAGGAGAGAAAAGAAGGGCATGCAGAGCAAGAAGAGGACACAAGGGCATGCAGAGAGAGGAAAGAACAGAAGTGCAATCAGAGAAAGGATAAAAAAGAAGGGCATCCAGAGATGAGAGAACAGAAGAGAATCCAGAAAGAGGGTAGATCAGGAGGGCATCCAGAGAAAGCAGAAGACTGAAGGACATCCAGAGAGAGAAGAGGACAGAAGGGCATCCAGAGAGAGGAGAAGATAGAAGGGTATCAAGAGTGAGGAGAGAATTGAAGGGCATCCAGAGAGAGGAGATGACAGAAGGGCTTCCAGAGAGAGGAGAGGATAGAAGGGCATCTGGAAAGAGGAGAGGAGAAGGCATTCAGATAAAGATGAGGACATATGGGCATCTAGAGAGA
The DNA here is from genome assembly GCF_011762505.2 of Arvicanthis niloticus. Lineage (NCBI taxonomy): Eukaryota > Metazoa > Chordata > Mammalia > Rodentia > Muridae > Arvicanthis > Arvicanthis niloticus. The sequence goes on from NW_023044983.1 coordinate 160,412, forward strand.
GGAGAAGACAGAAGGGCATCCAGGGAGAGAAGAGAACAGAAGGGCATCCATAGTGAGGAGAGGACAGAAGGGCACCTAGAGAGAGCAGAGAACAGAAGATCATCCTGAGAGAGGAGAGGACAGAAGGACATCCAGAGAGAGGAGAAGACAGAAGAGCATCCAGAGAAAGAGGAGAGGACCGAAAGGCATCTAGAGAGAGAAGAGAACAGATGAGCATTCAGAGGGAAGAAAGAACAGAAGGGCATCCAGAGAGAATAGAGAACAGAAGTGAATCCAGAGAGAGGAGAAGATAGAGGGCATTCAGAGAGAGGAGAGTGCAGAAGGGCATCCTAAGAGAGGAGATGACAGAAGGGAATTCAAAGAGAGAAGAGAACAGAAGGGCATCCAGAGAAAGGAGGGGACAGAAAGGCATGCAGAAAGAGAAGAGAAAGAAAGCCATCTAGAGAGAGGAGAAGATAGAAGGGAATCCAGAGTGAGGAGAGAATTGTAGGGCACCCGGAGAGAGGAGAGAACAGAAGGGCATCCAGAATGAGAAGAGAACAGAAGAGCATCCAGAGAAAGAAGAATACCGAAGGGCATCCAGAGAGAGGAGAGAACAGAAGGGCATACAGAGATAGGAGAGTGCAGAAGGGCATCCAGAGAGAGGATAATACAGAAGGGCATTCGGAGAGAGGAGAGAAAAAAGGGCATACAGAGAGAGGAAAGATAGAAGGGCATCCAGGGACAGGAGAGAAGAGAAGGGCATACAGAAAGAGGAGAGCACAAAAGGGCATCCAGAGAGACTAGAAGATAGAAGGGAACCCAAAGAGAGGAGAGAACAGAAGGGCAATCAGAGAGAGGATAAAAAAGAAAGGCACCAAGAGATGAGAGAACAGAGGAGAATCCAGAAAGAGGGGAGAACAGAAGGGCATCCAGAGAGAGCAGAAGACTGAAGGACATCCAGAGAGAGAAGAGGACAGAAGGGCATCCAGAAAGAGGAGAAGATAGATGGGTATCCAGAGTGAGCAGAGAATTGAAGGGCATCCAGAGAGAGGAGAAGACAGAAGGGGTTCCAGAAAGAGGAGAGATCAAAAGGGCATCTGGAAAGAGGAGAGGAGCAGGCATTCATATAAAGAAGAGGACATACAGGCATCCAGAGAGAGAAGAAGACAGAATGGCATCCAGGGGGGGAATAGAACAGAAGGGCATCCATACTGAGGAGAGGACAGAAGGGCATCTAGAGAGAGAAGAGAACAGAAGTTCATCAAGACAGAGGAGAGGACAGAAGGGAATCCAAAGAGAGGAGAAGACAGAACGGCATCCAGAGAAAGGAGAGAACAGAAGGGCATCCAGGGAGCTGAGCAGACAGAAAGGCTTTTAGAGAGAGAGGATAGGGAATAAAAGGCATAAAAGGAGAGAAGAGAAGAATAAAAGGAGAGAGAAAAGAACAGACAGGCATTCAGATGGAAGAGAGAACAGAAAGGCATCCAAAGAGAGGATTGAACAGAAAGGCATCGAGAGAGAGGAGAGAACAGAAGTGAATCCAGAGAGAGGAGAAGACAGACAGGTAATCAGAGAGAGAAGAGAGCAGAAGGGCATCCAGAGACAGGAGAAGGCAGAAAGGAATCCAAAAACAGGAGAGAAGAGAAGGACATCCAGAGAGAGGAGAAGACAGAAGGACATACAGGGAGAGAAGCAGACAGAATGGCATCGAAAGAAGGGAGAAGACTGAAGTGAATCCAGGGAGAGAAATGAACAGAAGGTAATCCAGAGAGAGGAGAGGACAGAAGGGCATCTAGAAAGAGCAGAGACCACAATGGCATCCAGAAAAAAGAAGACAGAAGGGCATCAGTAGAGAGGAGAGAACAAAGGGCATCAGGAGAAAGGAGAAGCCAGAAGGGCATCCAGAGAGAGGAGAGGACTGAAGGGCAAGCAGAGATAGAAGGACAGAAAGGCATCCGGAGAGAGGAGAAGACAGAAGGGTTTCCAGAGAAAGGAGAAGACACAAGGGCATACAGAGAGAGGTGAGGACAGAGTGCATCCCAAGAGAAGAGAGAACAAAGGGTATCCAGAGAGATGAGAGAACAGAAGACAATCAAGAAAGAGGATAGAACAGAAGGGCATCCAGGATGAGCAGAAGACTGAAGGACATCCAGCAAGAGGAGAAGACAGAAAAGTATCCTGAGAGAGGAGAATACAGAAGGGCAACCAGAGAGAGGAGAGGACAGAAGGGCATCCAGTGAGACTAGAGAACAGAAGAGCATCCAGAGAAAAGAGAACAGAAGGCAATTTAAAGAGAGGAGAAGACAGAAGTGCCATCTAGAGAGAGTGGAGATCAGAATGGCATCCAGAGAGAGGAGAGAAGAGAAGGACATCCAGAGAGAGGAGAGAAGAGAAGGGCATCCAGAAAGAGGAGAGTAGAGAAGGGCATCCACAGAGACAAGGGAAATTATGCGCATCCAGAGAGAGGAGAGAAATAAGGGCATCAAGAAAGAGGAGAGACTAGAAGGGCATTCAGAGAGAGGAGAAGACAGAAGGGAATCCAGAGAGAGGAGAGAACAGAAGGACATCCAGAGAGAGAAGAGGAGAGAAAGGCATCCAGAGAGAGGAGAGAACAGAAGGGGATACAGAGAGTGGAGAAGACAGAAGGGCATCCAGAGAAAAAAGAGAACAGAATGTCATACATAGAGAGGAGAGAACAGTAGGGCATCCCGAGATATGAGAAGACAGAAGGGCATTCACAGATAAGAGAGGATAGAAGGGCATACAGAGAGAAGAAAAAAACAGATGGACATCCATAGAAAAGAGAACGGAAGAGAACCAAAAAAGAGGACAGGACAGAACAGCATCCAGAGAGATGAGAGAATAGAAAGGCATCGAGAGAGAGGAGAAGACAGATGGGTATCCAGAGTGATGAGAGAATTGAAGGGCATCTAGAGAGAGGACAATACAGAAGGACTTCCAGAGAGAGGAGAGAACAGAAGGGCATCCAGAAAGAGGAGAAGACAGAAGGGCATCGGGAGATACAAGAAGACAGAAGGGCATCCATAAAGAGGAGAGGACAAAATGACATCTAGAGAGAGGAGAGAGCATAAGGGCATCCAGAGATAGGAGAGGACAAAAGGGCAACCACAGAAAAAAAGAACAGAAGCCTATCCAGAGAGAGGAGAAGACAGAAGGGCACCTAGATAGAGCAGAAAACAGAGAGGAATCTAGAAAGAGTAGGGAAGAGAAGATCATTCAGAGAGACGAGAGGACAGAAGGGCATCAAAAGAGAGGAGAAGACAGAAGGTCCTCCAGAGAAAGGAGAGGACAGAAGGGGATCCAGAAAGAGGAGAAGACAGAAGGGCATACAGAGAGAGGAGAGGACAGGTTGGCATCCAGTGAGAGGAGAGAGCAGAAGGGCATCCAGAAAGAGGAGAGGACAGAACTGCATCCAGAGAGTGGAGAGAACAGCAAGTCATCAAGAGTGAGGAGAAGGCACAAGGGCAAACACAGAAAGGAGAGAACAGAGGGTATCTAGAAAGAGGAAAGAACAGAAGAGCATCCAGAGAGAGGAGAGAATACAAGTGCATTCAGAGAGAGGAGAGAACAGATGGTCATCGGGAGAGAGGAGAAAACAGAAGGGCATTCAGAGAGAGGAGAGGATAGAAGGGCATCCAGAGAGAGAAGAGGCCAGAAGTGCAGCCATAGAGACGAGAGAACAGAAGGGAATCCAGATAGAGGAGAGAACAGAAGGGCATCCATCAAGTGGAGAAGACAGAAGGGCATCTAGAGAGAGAAGAGTACAGAATGTCATACAGTGAGAGGATAGAACAGAAGGGCATCTGGAGAGAAGGGATAATAGAAGGTCATCCATAGAGAAGCAAACAGAATAGAACCCAGAAAGAGGAGAGGACACAAGGGCATCCGGAGAGAGGAGAGCACAGAAGGGCATCCAGAGAGAGGAGAGGACACAAGGGCATCCAGAGAGAGAAGAGAACAGAAGGGCATCCAGAGAGAGAATAGGACAGAAGAGCATCCAGTGAGAGGAGTGAACAGAAGGGCATCCAGAGAGAGGAGAAGAAAGAAGGGTATCCAGAGTGAAGAGAGAATTGTAGGGCATCCAGAGAGATGAGAAGACAGAAGGGTATTGGGAGACAGGAGCGAACAGAAGGGCATCCAGTGAGAGGAGTGAACAGAAGGGCATCCAGAGAGAAGAGAAGACAGAACGGTAATCAGAATGAAGAGAGAATTGTAGGGCATCCAGAGAGAGGAGAATACAGAAGGGCTTCGGGAGAGAGGAGAGAAATGAAGGGCATCAGGAGAGAGGAGAAGACAGAAGGGCATCCAGTTAGAGAGGACAGAAGGGCATCCTGAGAGAGGATAGGCTAGAAGGGCATCCAGAGAGACGAGACAACAGAAGGGCATCCAGAGAGAATAGAGGACAGTAAGTCATCTAGAGAGAGGAGAGAAGAGAAGGACATCCAGAAAGAGGAGAGTAGTGAAGGGCATTCAGCGAGAGGAGAAAACAGAAGGGCATCCCGAGAGAGGAGAAAACAGAAGGGCATCCAGAGAGAGGAGAGGCTAGAAAGACATTCAGAGAAAGGAGAAGACAGAAGGGTATCCAGAGAGAGGAGAGAACAAAAGGGCATTCAGAGAGAGGAGAGGACAGAAGACAATCCGGAGAGACAAGAGAACAGAAGAATATCCAGAGGGAAGAGAGACCAGAAGGGCGTCCAGAGAGAGGAGAAAATTGAAGGGCATGCAGAGAGAGAAGGACAGAAAGTCATCTCCAGAGAGGAGAAGACAGAAGGTTTTCCAGAGAGAGTAGAATACAGAAGGGCAGCCAGAGAATGGAGAGAACAGAAGGGCATCCAGAGAAAGGAGAACACAGAAGGGCATCCAGAGAGAGGAGAGAACAGAAGGTCATCCAGAGAGAGGAGTGGAAGAAGGACATCCAGAGAGAGGAGAGACTAGAAGGGCATTCACAGAGAGTAGCAGACAGAAGGAAATCCAGAGAGAGAACAGGACTGAATGGCATCCAGAAAGCGAAGAGTACAGAAAGGCATCTGGAGAGAGGAGAAGACAGAAGGGCTACCAGAGAGAGGAGAGGACAGAAGGGCAGCCAGAGAGAGTAAAAAACAGAAATACATCTAGAAAGAGGAGAACACAGAAGAGCATTCAGAGTGAGGAGAGAAAAGAAGGGCATCCAGAGAGTGGAGAAGACAGAAGGGCATCCAGAGAGTGGAGAGGACAGAAGGGGATCCAGAGAGTGTAGAAGAAGAAGGGCATCCAGAGAGAGTAGAGACTAGAAGGGCATTCACAGAGAGGAGAAGACAGAAGAAAATCCAGAGAGAGAAGAGGACTGAAGGGTATTCAGAGAGAGGAGAGGACAGAAGGACATCAAGAGAGAGGAGAGAACAGAAGGCCATCCAGAGAAAGGAGAAGACATAAGGGCATACAGAGAGAGGAGAGGACAGAGTGCATCCCCAGAGAAGAGAGAACAAAGGGCATCCAGATTGATGAGAGAGCAGAAGAAAATAAAGAAAGAGGATAGAACATAAGGGCATCCAGAGAGAGGAGAGGAAGAAGGGCATCAAGAAAGAGGAGAGACTAGAATGGCATTCAGTGAGAGGAGAAGACAGAAGGGAATCCAGAGAGAGAAGAGAACTGAAGGGCCTCCAGAGAAAGAAGAGGAGAGAAAGGCATCCAGAGAGAGGAGAACACAGAAGGGCATCCAGACAGATGTGAGAACAGAAGGGCATCCAGAGAGAGGAGAGAACAGAAGGGCATCCATAGAAAGGAGAAGACAGAAGGGCATCCAGAGAGAGGATAGGACAGAAGGGCATCCAGTGAGTGGAGTGAACAGAAGTGCATCAAAGGAGAGGAGAAGACAGAAGGGTATCCAGAGTGAAGAGAGAGTTGTAGGCCATCAAGTGAGAGGAGAATACGGAAGGGCATTGAGAGAGAGGAGAGAAATAAAAAGCATCGGGAGAAAGGAGAAGACAGAAGGGCATCCAGATAGAGGAGAGGACAGAAGGGCATCCAGAGAGAAGAGTGGCCAGAAGGGCATCCAGAGAGACGAGAACACAGAAGGGCATCCAGAAAGAATAGAGGACAGAAAGGCATCTAGAGAGTGGAGAGAAGAGAAGGGCATCCAGAGAAAGGAGAGTAGAGAAGGGCATCCAGTGAGAGGAGAAAACAGAAGGGCATCCTGAAAGAGGAGAATACAGAAGGGCATCAGGAGTTAGGAGAAGACAGAAGAGCATCCATAGAGAGGAGAGGACAAAATCGCATCCAGAGAGATGAGAGAGCAGAAGCGCATATAGAGATAAGAAAGGACAGAGGGCATCCATAGAAAAGAGAACAGAAGCCTATCCTGAGAGAGAAGAAGACAGAAGGGCCTCTAGATAAAGGAGAGAACAGAAGGGAATCTAGAGAGTGTAGAGAACAGAAAATCATACAGAGAGAGGTGAGAACAGAAGGGCATCAAGAGATAGGAGAAGACAGAAGGTCATTCAGGGAAAGTAGAGGACAGAAAGGCATTCTGAGAGCAAAGAAGACAGAAGAGCATCCATAGAGAGAGGACTCGATAGAAGGGCATCTGGAGATAGAAGAGAATAGAAGGGCATTCAGAGTGAAGAGAGAAAAGAATGGCATCAGAAGAGAGGAGAGAACAGAAGGGCACACAGAAAGAGAAGAGGCCAGAAGTGCAGCCATAGAGACGAGAGAACAGAAGGGAATCCAGATAGAGGAGAGAACAGAAGGGCATCCATCAAGTGGAGAAGACAGAAGGGCATCTAGAGAGAGAAGAGTACAGAATGTCATACAGTGAGAGGATAGAACAGAAGGGCATCTGGAGAGAAGGGATAATAGAAGGTCATCCATAGAGAAGCAAACAGAATAGAACCCAGAAAGAGGAGAGGACACAAGGGCATCCGGAGAGAGGAGAGCACAGAAGGGCATCCAGAGAGAGGAGAGGACACAAGGGCATCCAGAGAGAGAAGAGAACAGAAGGGCATCCAGAGAGAGAATAGGACAGAAGAGCATCCAGTGAGAGGAGTGAACAGAAGGGCATCCAGAGAGAGGAGAAGAAAGAAGGGTATCCAGAGTGAAGAGAGAATTGTAGGGCATCCAGAGAGATGAGAAGACAGAAGGGTATTGGGAGACAGGAGCGAACAGAAGGGCATCCAGTGAGAGGAGTGAACAGAAGGGCATCCAGAGAGAAGAGAAGACAGAACGGTAATCAGAATGAAGAGAGAATTGTAGGGCATCCAGAGAGAGGAGAATACAGAAGGGCTTCGGGAGAGAGGAGAGAAATGAAGGGCATCAGGAGAGAGGAGAAGACAGAAGGGCATCCAGTTAGAGAGGACAGAAGGGCATCCTGAGAGAGGATAGGCTAGAAGGGCATCCAGAGAGACGAGACAACAGAAGGGCATCCAGAGAGAATAGAGGACAGTAAGTCATCTAGAGAGAGGAGAGAAGAGAAGGACATCCAGAAAGAGGAGAGTAGTGAAGGGCATTCAGCGAGAGGAGAAAACAGAAGGGCATCCCGAGAGAGGAGAAAACAGAAGGGCATCCAGAGAGAGGAGAGGCTAGAAAGACATTCAGAGAAAGGAGAAGACAGAAGGGTATCCAGAGAGAGGAGAGAACAAAAGGGCATTCAGAGAGAGGAGAGGACAGAAGACAATCCGGAGAGACAAGAGAACAGAAGAATATCCAGAGGGAAGAGAGACCAGAAGGGCGTCCAGAGAGAGGAGAAAATTGAAGGGCATGCAGAGAGAGAAGGACAGAAAGTCATCTCCAGAGAGGAGAAGACAGAAGGTTTTCCAGAGAGAGTAGAATACAGAAGGGCAGCCAGAGAATGGAGAGAACAGAAGGGCATCCAGAGAAAGGAGAACACAGAAGGGCATCCAGAGAGAGGAGAGAACAGAAGGTCATCCAGAGAGAGGAGTGGAAGAAGGACATCCAGAGAGAGGAGAGACTAGAAGGGCATTCACAGAGAGTAGCAGACAGAAGGAAATCCAGAGAGAGAACAGGACTGAATGGCATCCAGAAAGCGAAGAGTACAGAAAGGCATCTGGAGAGAGGAGAAGACAGAAGGGCTACCAGAGAGAGGAGAGGACAGAAGGGCAGCCAGAGAGAGTAAAAAACAGAAATACATCTAGAAAGAGGAGAACACAGAAGAGCATTCAGAGTGAGGAGAGAAAAGAAGGGCATCCAGAGAGTGGAGAAGACAGAAGGGCATCCAGAGAGTGGAGAGGACAGAAGGGGATCCAGAGAGTGTAGAAGAAGAAGGGCATCCAGAGAGAGTAGAGACTAGAAGGGCATTCACAGAGAGGAGAAGACAGAAGAAAATCCAGAGAGAGAAGAGGACTGAAGGGTATTCAGAGAGAGGAGAGGACAGAAGGACATCAAGAGAGAGGAGAGAACAGAAGGCCATCCAGAGAAAGGAGAAGACATAAGGGCATACAGAGAGAGGAGAGGACAGAGTGCATCCCCAGAGAAGAGAGAACAAAGGGCATCCAGATTGATGAGAGAGCAGAAGAAAATAAAGAAAGAGGATAGAACATAAGGGCATCCAGAGAGAGGAGAGGAAGAAGGGCATCAAGAAAGAGGAGAGACTAGAATGGCATTCAGTGAGAGGAGAAGACAGAAGGGAATCCAGAGAGAGAAGAGAACTGAAGGGCCTCCAGAGAAAGAAGAGGAGAGAAAGGCATCCAGAGAGAGGAGAACACAGAAGGGCATCCAGACAGATGTGAGAACAGAAGGGCATCCAGAGAGAGGAGAGAACAGAAGGGCATCCATAGAAAGGAGAAGACAGAAGGGCATCCAGAGAGAGGATAGGACAGAAGGGCATCCAGTGAGTGGAGTGAACAGAAGTGCATCAAAGGAGAGGAGAAGACAGAAGGGTATCCAGAGTGAAGAGAGAGTTGTAGGCCATCAAGTGAGAGGAGAATACGGAAGGGCATTGAGAGAGAGGAGAGAAATAAAAAGCATCGGGAGAAAGGAGAAGACAGAAGGGCATCCAGATAGAGGAGAGGACAGAAGGGCATCCAGAGAGAAGAGTGGCCAGAAGGGCATCCAGAGAGACGAGAACACAGAAGGGCATCCAGAAAGAATAGAGGACAGAAAGGCATCTAGAGAGTGGAGAGAAGAGAAGGGCATCCAGAGAAAGGAGAGTAGAGAAGGGCATCCAGTGAGAGGAGAAAACAGAAGGGCATCCTGAAAGAGGAGAATACAGAAGGGCATCAGGAGTTAGGAGAAGACAGAAGAGCATCCATAGAGAGGAGAGGACAAAATCGCATCCAGAGAGATGAGAGAGCAGAAGCGCATATAGAGATAAGAAAGGACAGAGGGCATCCATAGAAAAGAGAACAGAAGCCTATCCTGAGAGAGAAGAAGACAGAAGGGCCTCTAGATAAAGGAGAGAACAGAAGGGAATCTAGAGAGTGTAGAGAACAGAAAATCATACAGAGAGAGGTGAGAACAGAAGGGCATCAAGAGATAGGAGAAGACAGAAGGTCATTCAGGGAAAGTAGAGGACAGAAAGGCATTCTGAGAGCAAAGAAGACAGAAGAGCATCCATAGAGAGAGGACTCGATAGAAGGGCATCTGGAGATAGAAGAGAATAGAAGGGCATTCAGAGTGAAGAGAGAAAAGAATGGCATCAGAAGAGAGGAGAGAACAGAAGGGCACACAGAGAGAGGACAGAACAGAAGTGAATCCAGTGAGAGGAGAAGACAGAAGGGCATTAAGAGAGAGGAGAAGACTGAAGGACATCCAGAGAGAGAAGAGGACAGAAGGGCATCCAGAAACAGGAGAAGAAAGAAGGGTATTCACAGTGAGAGGAGATTTGAAGGGCATACAGAGAGAGGAGAAGACAGAAAAGCTTCCAGAGAGAAGAGAGAACAGAAGGGCTTCCGGAAAGAGGATAAGACAGAAGACATCCAGATAAAGAAGAGGACAGATGGGCATCCAGAGTGAGGAAAGGACAGAAGCTAATCCAGGGAGAGAAGAGAACAGAAGGGCATCCATAGTGAGGAAAGTACAGAAGGGCATCTAGAGAGAGCAGAGAACAGAAGATCATCCAGAGTGAGAAGAGGACAGAAGGGCATCCAGAGAGAGGAGAAGACAGAAGGGTATCCAGAAATAGGAGAGAACAGAAGGGCATCCAAAGAGAGGAGAAGACAGAAAGGTATCCAGAGTGAAGAGAGAATTGTAGGGCATCCAGAGAGAGGAGAATACAGAAGGCCATCGGGAGAGAGGAGAGAAATGAAGGGCATCAGGAGAGAGGAGAAGACAGGATGGCATCCAGATAGAGGAGAGGACAGAAGGGCATCCAGAGACCGGAGAGGCCGGAAGGGCATCCAGAGAGACGAGACAACAGAAGGGCATCCAGAGAGAATAGAGGACAGTAAGGCATCTAGAGAGAGGAGAGAAGAGAAGGGCATCCAGAAAGAGGAGAGTAGAGAAGGGCATCCAGCGAGAGGAGAGAACAGAAGGGCATCCAGAGAGAGGAGAGAACAGAAAGGCATCCAGAGAGAGGAGAGACTAGAAGGGCATTCAGAGAAAGGAGAAGACAGAAGAAAATCCAGAGAGAGGAGAGAACAGAAGGACATTCGGAGAGAGGAGAGGACAGGAGACCATCCGAAGAGAGAAGAGAACATAAGGGGATCCAGAGGGAAGAGAGACCAGAAGGGCATCCAGAGAGAGGAGAAGACTGAAGGGCATGCAGAGAGAGAAAGACAGAAAGGCATCCGCAGAGAGGAGAAGACAGAAGGTTTTCCAGAGAAAGTAGAGGGCAGAAGGGCATCCAGAGAGAGAAGAGAAGGAAGGGCATCCAGAGAGAGGAGAGAACAGAAGGGCATCCAGAGAGAGGATTGGAAGGAGGACATCCAGAGAGGGGAGAGACTAGAAGGGCATTCACAGAGAGGAGAAGACAGAAGGGAATCCAGAGAGAGAAGAGAATGATCAGAAGAGAATCAATAAAGAGGATAGTACAGAAGGGCACGCAGAGTGAGCAGAAGACTGAAAGACATCCATCAATAGAAGAGGACAGAAGGGTATCCGGAGAGAAGAGACTACAGAGGGGAACCAGAGAGAGGAGAGGACAGAAGGGCATCCAGTGAGACGAGAGAACAGAAGAACATCCAGAGAAAAGAGAACAGAAGTCAGTTTAGAGAGAGGAGAAGACAGAAGTGCATCTAGAGAGTGTAGAGATCAGAAGGGCATCCAGAGGAAAGAGAGACCAGAAGGGCATCCAGAGAGAGGAGAAGGCTGAAGGGCATGCAGAGAAAGAAGGACAGAAAGGCATCCAGAGAGAGGAGAAGGCAGAAGGATATCCAGAGAGAGGAGAAGACAGAAGGGCAGCCAGAGAGAGGAGAACACAGAAGGGCATCCAGAGAGAGGAGAGAACAGAAGGGCATCCAGAGAGAGGAGTGTGAATAGGGCATCCAGAGAGAGGAGAGACTAGAAGGGCATTCACAGAGAGGAGAAGACAGAAGGGCTCTGAGAGAGAGGAGAGGACAGAAGGGCAGCCAGAGAGATTACAGAACAAAAACGCATCCAGAGAGAGGAGAACACAGAAGAGCATCCAGAGTCAGGAGAGAAAAGAAGGGCATCCAGAGAGTGGAGAAGACAGAAGCGCATCAGGAGAGAGGAGAGAAGAGAAGGACATCCAGAAAGAGGAGAGCAGAGAAGGGCATCAATAGAGAGAAGAAAACATATGGGCATCCAGAGAGAGTAGAGGAAGAAGGGCATCAAAAAAGAGGAGAGACTAGGTGGGCTTTCAGAGAGAGGAGAAGACAGAAGGGAATCCAGAGAGAGGAGAAAACTGAAGGGCATCCAGAGAGAGAAGAGGACAGAATGTCAGGTGAAGAGAGAATTGTAGGGCATCCAGAGAGAGGAAAAGACAGAAGAGCATCAGGAGAGAGGAGAGAACAGAAAGGCAAACAGAGGGAGGAGAGAACAGAAGGGCATCCAGAGATAGGAGAAGACAAAAAGGGAATCCAAAGAGAGGAGAGAACAGAAGGGCATCCAGAGAGAGGTTAAAACAGAAGGGCATCCAGAGAGAGGAGAGAACAGAACTGCTTCCAGAAAGAGGACAGAACAGAACGGCATCCAGAGAGAGGAGAAAACAAATGGAATCCAGAGAGAGGAGAGAACAGAAGGGCATTCGGAGGGAAGAGTAGACAGAAGGGCATCCAGTGAGAGGAGAGGACAGAAGGGCATGAAGTGCGAAGAGAGAAAAGAAGGGCACCCAGAGAGAGTAGAATACAGAAGGGCATCCAGAAAAAAAGAGAACAGAATGCAATTTAGAGAGAGGAGAAGACAGAATGGCATCTAGAGAAAGTAGAGATCAGAAGGTCATCCAGAACTAGGAGAGGACAGAAGGGCATCCAGAGAGAGGAGAGAAAAGAAGGGAATCTAGAGAAAGGAGAAGACAGAAGGATATCCTACTAGAGAAGAGAACAGACTGGCCTCCATAGAGAGGAGAAGACAGAGCACAATCCAGAGAGAGGAGAGATCAGAAGAGCATTCCGAGTGAGGAGAGGACAGAAGGGCATCCAGAGAGACTGGAGTGCAGAAGGGCATTCAGAGAGAGAAGAGAACAACAGGGCAAATTGAGAGAGGAGCAGACAGAAGTGCATCCTGAGAGAGAAGAGAACAACAGGGCAAATTGAGAGAGGAGCAGACAGAAGTGCATCCTGAGAGAGGAGAGGAAAGGGCATCCAGTAAGAGGAGAGATCAGAAGGAATCCAGCGATCGGAGAATACAGAAGGGTATCCAGAGAGAGGAGAGAATTGACGAGCATCCAGAGAGAGGAGAGGACATAAGGGCATATAGAGAGATAAAAGAACAAAAGGGCATCCATAGAGAGGAGAAGACAAAAGTTTACCAAGAGAGGGGAGAGAACAGAAGGGCATCCAGAGAGAGGAGAATACAGAAGTGAATACAGATAGTGGAGATGAGGAGCTCCAAACTCTGGAGACCCTTCCTCAGGCCTCAGGAAATCGCGACCACCCAAAAATCACAAGAAACCATATCTGGATGTAAATCAGCAGAGGGTATTAGGGAAAGAGCTGGCAGCCAGTGGTCTGACCAGGTACTTGTGCTGGAGTCAAGGTCCGACCCCCACGACCAGTCCTTTGAAGGTTTTAAAGGGAAAAACTACAAACCAGGGGAGTGGGAAGGGGGGTGAGGGGTTGTCAAGTATACAAAACATGAAAACAGTGGAACAATTCAGAAGTACTCACTCTAAATTATTAGTGTCATGTGGAAATCGCCCTGCATTCTTCTCCAAAATGTGGTTTTTACCATGCCATTGTGCCCTATCCTGCCATTTCAGATTACTATCTTTACTTTTTCTGGCTATGGTATAGGTGGGGAGGTTTGAGGAATGTCTGCATTTTTCCTGCTCAGGTACTCTTGAGAAAGTAAGTTTTTCTAAGATGAGAAATCTACACATATTTCATGAAATGGCCTTTATAATTTTTCACTCTACATCCACACTTCTTCCGATTTGGCTATGTTTTTAATTATAAAACTCAATTATTAATAAGTCTATTATCACCCCACTTTTTCTGATTAGGATCTTTAGAAAAGTCTAAACTCCAGTGTCATCATAATTATCATTTTCTTGACCCAAAGTCTTATATTGGTGGCACAACAAAAAAAGCTGAACAGCATTTATCTTTTCTCTAACAGAAGTTACTAATCTATTTAAAATGTAGGGGCCTATGGTTAAAAGCAAGAGTAAAATCACAAGAGGTCCAGCAAGGGAGGATAATAGGGTTGTCAACCAAGGGGACTTATTGAACCAACTTTCGAACCAACCTTGCTGCGCCTCTCTACCTTCTTGTCTCTGGTCTAACCTTTCTCTGAGTTTACTCATAGAGTCCTTTATCACTCCTGAATGGTCTACATAGAAGCAACATTCTTGTCTTAGACTAGCACACAAACCCCCTTCCCTAAGAAACAGCAAGTCTAGTCCTCTTCTATTTTGTAGAACAACTTCTGAGAGGGAAGCCAATGACTCTTTCAACTTTGTTACTGACTGTTTCAGGGCTCTCAAATCTACATCAATGGCAGTTCTCAACTGATGAAAATAATGAGGAGTCTGTATCAATGTAGCAGCACCTGTCCCCACACCTGTAGCCACTCCCAGGCCCAATATAACATCTAGAGTCAAGGAAACAGGTTCACTGCTGAAGCGTCTAGGGAGTATCTCAAACTCACGTTCAAGTGTACCTGAGGGATGATAGTAAACCCGGGGGATTAACTGAACAAGTATACAATAATCTTTGTTCTCGTCAAAGATAGCAGTGGAAACACATGGTGTTAGCCCAGAGCTGAAAGCCCACCATTTATCAATTTCAGGTACTAAGAATCTGTTAACAGAGGTCTTCGGGCTCTTAAGAGTCTGGTTGCATAGATGTTTATAAGCTTCTGGTGGGTTTCCTATGCAAACCCCTTGTCCTGAAACTTCAGTAAGGGTTAATCTACTTTTACTGTTCCATATACAAGTGCTGTGGCTGGTGGTGTTGTTAAAAGTCCCTGTCATTGCAATATCTTCATAATAAGGGGGTCCTGAGGAGAGGCAGAGCCAACAGGATTTAGTCATGTTAGGTTGAGATCCATTTAATATAGTAAAGGCCCCTTGAATTAAATTTAACAGTCTCTGTCCAGTGCTTGGAATGGATGTGGCTGGAGTGAGAACGGAACTGAGGATGTTATTTTCCGTGGGCCTAGGAGGTGTCACTGGGGCAGCTGGTGGGGGTGGTTTCTGTTCAGAAAACACACTATTGGGGCCTATAGATTGGACTGGAGGGCTCTCTATTTTTAGACGGACAAGAAGGCGAGATCCCACCCCACCTCCAGATTTATAAAAGACTATGTCCCAGGTCACACCATTGTACCATCTAGAAAAGTCTGTCGCTTTTTCCTTCTCAGTGAATTGCATCTTTATGTAGTCTAAATCGTTTGGGGAGCATAGCTTGTCTTTATACAGTCTCATTATCGCATGTGGGCCTGGTCCTGAGTTAGCAAAAAAAAGTCAGTATATCCCCAGCAGATGATGTAGCCCACTTCCATTCTCCATCATTTGAGGTGACACAGATCCACTTCCCACAGAAGAAGACTTGGGGTCCCCCACAATGTGTATCCTTATCAGATTCAGGACAACTGTAAAACCCATAGCTGCGCACTAAGTTTGGGTAGGAAACTCCTAGTTGCAGGGTTGATGTGACAGAGACAGAAGTATAGGGCAGGCCACCATGTTCCCAGAGGGGCAACCTGTTGGGTGCTGTTTATAACGGCGCCAGTAATTGGGTCCTCAATTTGTCAGATGAGTTGTTGAGGGGTATGGGGATTGGGGTTCTTAGTCAGAGCAGCGTTTACGACACAGGCACAGCTTAAGAGGGTTATCAGTCTTCTCCAAGGCCCATTCATCCTGCTGAGAATCTGGAGGTGCTCTTTTCACGTGGGAAGTGTGGATCCATGAGGCTATGCTGTCCACTTTCACTGCTGTAGGGGTGGTCAACAGGACCAGGTATGAGCCTTTCCACCGTGGCTCAAGGTTGCCCGTCTGATGTCTCCTCACCAGTACGGTGTATCTAACCTCAAACTGGTGCGGCACTGGATCTTCTTTTGGAGCATAAGAGTTCTTGAAAGCTCCCCAGATCTCTTTCTTTACAATTTCAAAGGCCTTTAGTCAGGCTAGAACAGGCAGGGGAGGAATATAGCCATCATCAGAGCATGCTGCACTCTCAAGGGTCTCATAGATGGAAGGTGGGGATCCATAAAGAATGTCAAAAGGAGTAAGTCCCAGGACTCTGGGCATATTTTGAACCCAGAATAGGGCAAGAGGGAGCAAGTCTGTCCAATCACTTCCACCGGTTTCAATGGACAATTTAGTCAGGGCCCCCTTAATGGTTCTATTCATCCTGTCTACCTGTCCTGAACTCTGGGGTCTGTAAGATCAATGTAATTTCCAATCAAACCCCAATTGTCTGACCAATTCCTTACTTACCTGGGTGATGAAGGCGAGCCCATTTTCTGACCCAATTACCATTGGTACTCCAAACCTGGGTAGAATCTCTTCCAGTATCTTCTTGGCCACCACAGTAGCAGTTTCCTTTTTGGTGGCAAATGTCTCAACCCATCCTGAGAAAGTGTGTATAAACACTAGGAGATATTTGTTACCATATCTGGCTTGTCTTACTTCAGTGAAATCAACCTCCCAATATGAACCAGGTCGGTCTCCCCGCAGCCTGGTTCCTTTTACCTCTTGGTGGTGACCGGCATTTGTGAAAGCGCATGCTTTACACTCTCATACTAGCTTGTGAGCTAGTTTTTCAGCTTTGGAATCTTATACCAAGACTGGGACACTATCTCCATCATCTTTTCGGGTCCCATGTGGGTCTACTGATGAAGCCCAGATAGATAATGTAGACTTTCTTCCTCAGATAGGGGCACTGGCTTACCCCATGTCAGTTTAATAGGGTCAGGGACCTTGAGCCTGAGTTTGATAGCTAAAATCATGGGTCCCTGAGCAGCCTTCTTTGCTTCAATGTCAGCCATCTGATTTCCTTTAGCAACAAAGTCAGTTCCTTTCTGATGGCCAGGACAATGGATTATAGACACCTTTTTTGGAAGGTGGATTGCCTCTAAAAGGTTTAAAATCTCTTCTTTATTTTTAATGTCTTTACCTGCTGAGGTTAATAACCCTCTCTGTCGGTAGATAGCACTGTGTACATGAGCAGTAGCAAATACATATCTGCTGTCAGTATAGAAGTTTACTTGTTGTCCCTCTGCCAGTTTTAGGGCTTGTGTTAGAGCCACTAGTTCTGTTTTCCGCGCTGAGGTTTCTTCTGGCAGAGCTGAGGCTCACACTGTCTTTTTCCCATCTACCACTGCTGCCCCCGATTTTCACTTACCCTCAACCATGAAGCTTCTCCCATCAGTGAACCAGGTCTTCACCCCTGGCCAGGGCTTATCAGTCAAGTCCGGTCTGCTGGATATTTCTTCAGCCAGTATTTCGTCACACTGGTGGATCACAGAGCTGTCAACCTCGGGTAGCAGGGTGGCAGGGTTTAGGATGGCCGGTGGGGTGAAGGTGATATGCTCAGTCAAGAGGAGACTCTGGTAATGTGCCATTCTGGCATTTGTCATCCAGCGATCGGTAAGTTGTCTGACTATGTTCTCCAAAGCATGGGTGGCCACTATTGACAGTTTTTGGCCCAAGGTTAGTTTATCAGCATCTCTCACTAGTAGAGCCATATCTGCTATGGCCCTTAGACAGGCAGGCCAACCACTGGCTACCGGGTCTAGCTTCTTCCAGAGATATGCCACTGGGCACTTCCATGGTCTCAGAGTCTGAGTCAAGACTCCACTAGTGACCCCCTTCCTCTCATCTATATAGAGGGTGAAAGGCTTGGTCAAGTCTGGTAACTGACTTCCAGCAGAGCCTTTTTCAAAGCATCAAAGGCTTTTTGATGTTTCTCTGTCCAGACAAACTCCCCTTGTTCTTTAGTCAAGGAGTATAACAGTGGTGCCAGGGTGGCAAAACCTGGGATCTACAGTCTGCAGAACCCAGCTGTCCCAAGAAATTTTCTTACTTGACGAGGGTTGATTGGGGTCGGGATCTGCATAATGGTCTGCTTTCTGGCTTCAGTCAGCCAGGGCTGTCCATCTTTCAAGGTGTAGCCCAGGTAGGTCACCTCAGTCCTGCACAGCTGGGACTTTTTCATAGATGCACAATACCCCAACTTACCCCGCTCAGTCAGGAGGTGTTCTGTACCTCTCTCACACTCTTGAGCATTCTCAGCGGCAATCAGAAGGTCATCTACATAAATTAAAAGAGTCACCTGAGGATTGTTAGCCCTGAAAGGGGCTAGGTCTTGGTGGAGCGCTTCATCAAGCAGGGTGGAAGAGATTTTGAATCCTTGGGGCAGCCTCGTCCAGGTCAATTGTCCTGCTCTGCCATTCTCTGGGTCTCTCCACTCGAAGGCGAACATAGGTTGACTCTGGGGATGAAGTCTCAGGGAGAAGAACGCATCTTTGAGGTCTAAAACTGAGTACCAAGTCCTGTCCAGGGGCAGAGAACCGAGCAAGTTATAGGGGTTTGGCACTGTGGGGTGAATATCTAGTACCCGTTTCTTAACTTCTCGGAGATCCTGAATGGGTCAGTAGTCACCAGTGACTGGTTTCTTTACCAGCAACAGAAGTGTATTCCATGGGGACTTGCAGGGGACTAGAATCCCTTGTTGTAGTAGTCTCTCAATATGGGGACGTATTCCCATCCTGGCTTCTTTGCTCATTGGATACTGTTTAACCCCAATGGGAGTAGCTCCGGCCTTGAGCTCGATGACTATCGGGGGTACATTCTTGGCCATACCCATACCCCCAGTCTCTGCCCATGCTTCAGTGAACCGGCACCAATGTCCCATCTCTAATTCTGATGAAGGGTGCTTCTGATCACCAGGTTGAAATAGTCTATATTCATCTTCTGTTTTTAGGGAGAGGGTTAACACCTGGGATATGGTTGAGCCCCATTGTACAGCCGGACCCTGGGAGGTGAAACTTATCTGTGCCTTTAACTTGGTTAAAAGGTCTCTGCCTAACAATGGGGTAGAGCATTCGGGTATTACCAGGAAGGAGTGAGACCTGCCCCCTTCCCAGCTCCACAGTTCTCGAGGTGGTCCAGGGATATGAGTTTTGCCCAGTTGCTCCAATGACTATGGTTTGTTTATTTTTCAACTTCCCCAGGGGTTTCTTGCGCACTGAATACTCAGCTCCCTTGTCAACAAGAAAATCCATGGGGATCCCCTCCACTCTCCGGGTTACTCTAGGCTCAGGGAGGGGGGCCAAGCCTCGACCCCCCTAATCTTCATTTTCATCAAGGGCCATAACCTTGGGTCCCTTCTTCTTAGGACACTCTCTGGCCCAATGACCTTTTTCCTTGCAATAGGCACACTGGTCTTTGTCTAGGGTGTGGCTAGCTCTTCTGGGTCTCCTTGGCTCTTGCCTCCGGTATTCGCCCAGGTTCTTTACCTGTCTAGTTCCTCTAGTTCCCTGGCGCCTGACCTCATCAACAACTGCGGCCAGAATCCTAGTCAAATTCTTTTCCTGCCTTCTCTGTCTTTTATCTTCTTCCTTACTCCTTTCTTTCTTCTCTCTCTCTGCCTTTTCTTCTTCAGTTTCCCTCTTATGGTATACTTCCTCTGCCTCTTTGATCACTTCCCTAATTGTATAATCCTGTAATCCTTCAATGTGTTGTAACTTCTTCCTAATATCTGGAGCAGATTGTCTAATGAACGACATAATAACGGAAGCCTTCTGTCCCTTCGAGGTGGGGTCGAAGGGAGTGTATCTATGATATGCCTCCATGAGACGCTCTAAGAAGACTTAAGGGGCTTCCATGGGTCCCTGCATAACCTCTCTTACCTTGGCCAAATTGGTGGGGCATCTTGCTGCCCCCCGGAGGCCCGCCACAAGAGCGGTAGATGGACAGTCGCTCCCTACCTGCGATCGAGTTATGGTCCCATTGGGGTCGGTTGAGAGGAAAGGCTTCATCAATCTCTCCTGGAGTCTGCAAGAGTTGACCCTCAGCATTCTGAATATTTTTCTGGGTCTCTAGGTAAATTCTCTCTCTCTCCTCTGTCATGAAGAGGGTTTGGAGGAGCTGCTGGCAATCATCTCAGGTGGGCTGGTGTGAGTACATCACAGACTCCACCAGCCTAGTCAGGGATGCGGGACTTTCTGAAAAAGGAGGATGGTTAATTTTCCAGTTATATAGATCAGAGGAAGAAAAAGGCCAATATTGTAGGAACTGCACTGTATTCGGCTCAGTGGGGGCCGGACCCATAGCTCGGAGAGGCAAAGAAACAGTGAAATCTGGTACTTCAGGGTTTAGACCTCTCTGACTCTGAGTGCTAGGCGCCGGTCCTCCTTCTCCTGCTCCCCGAGGTTCTGGGCTCGGAGCCAGTACCAGGGAAGCCTGTGGTGAAGGTGGTCAGTGGTAGGGGGGTGGCAGCGTGTTTGGCCACTCAGATGGCTCCTCAATCTTGAGATAGACCATAAGCAGAGCCAAAGGTTTGGTTTCTAGGGCCGTTTTTTGTTTTGGTTTGGACGCTGTACTGAGAGCCAGGGCTCAGGAGACTGGCTTCTCTTTTATCCATGGTTTCACCCAAAGAGGGTTTTTTTTGACCAGGTCCTGCCAAACTACGATGTAGGGCTGTTGATTGGGATGCGACCTCTGTCCTTCCTTCCTGGAAAATAATAGCCTTAACGGCAAAGATAGTAGACAGATCAAAAGTTCCCTCAGGTGGCCATCCCACATAGAAGGTAGGCCATTTTGAGGTACAGAAAGTCTGCCATGGATCCTTCTTGAAGTTAACTGATAGCTCATAAGCTCTGTCCTTCACTTCTGCCCAACGATTTAATGTCAAGCTTAAGGGAGTTACCACAGACTGAGTCTGCCTCATTGCAACAAATAACATAAAACACAGACAAAAGAAGCACACACAGACTAACAAGAATCCGTCTCAAATGTGAAAGCCAACACCAGTTCAGAAAGACAGACGGCCGGGAGGTCTCTTGTGCCCTTTCCTCTAAAAGGACAAACATCTCCTCCCCAGCCTCCAGATGGGCACCAACCAGGTGTCCCTGGGGTGCCCCATCACCTAGGATGTCTCCCAGGTTGTGGCAGCAGCGACCCTCCTTAGCACATCTGCTGGTCGCTCCTTCCTCCTACCAAGGTGAAGACAACTGCCAAACCAAACCAAAAGTGCACTTTTCAGAAACCAAAAAATTCAGACAGGCGGGCACCAACAACTTAGAAGCCAAACAACTTTGACAAACCTAGACAAAACAGAACACTGGAAATCAGATTATTTAGACAACCCAGCACAGGAAAAACCAGGCAATTTAGACAAAAGGTCATACAACAACCAGACAGAGAACCGAGGTGTCCCTTCACCTCCGAGTGTGGTTTTCTGGATTAGAGTGGTCGCACATCCTGGACGAGCCCCCAAATGAAGAGCTCCAAACTCTGGAGACCCTTCCTCAAGCCTCAGGAAATCGTGACCACCCAAAAATCACAAGAAACCATATCTGGATGTAATCAGCAGAGGTTTACTAGGGAAAGAGCTGGCAGCCAGCGGTCTGACCAGGTACTCGTGCTGGATTCAAGGTCTGACCCACACGGCCAGTCCTTTGAGTGTTTTAAAGGGAAAAACCACAAACCAGGGGAGTGGGAATGGGGTGAGGGGTTGTCAAGGATACAAAACATGAAAACAGAGGAACAATTCCGAGGAACTCACCCTAAAATTAGTGTCATGTGCAAATCGCCCTGCATTCTTCTAAAAAGTGTGGTTTTTACCATGTCATTGTGCCCTATCCTGCAATTTCAGATTATTATCTTTACTTTTTCCAGCTATAGGGTTATAGCTCCACCTAGGTGGTAGCATCTTTACTGTAGTCAGGAATGTCTTCCTGCCTTGAGCCTCTCCCACCTATGGGTGGGAGAGGCTTGAGGAATGTCTACATTTTTCCTGCTCAGGTACTCTCGAGAAATCTACACATATTTCATAAAATGGCCTTTATAATTTTTCACTCTACAGAGAGAATAGATGGGCATTTGAGAGAGGAGAAGACAGAAGGTTATCCAGAGAGTGGAGAGGACAGAAGGGAATCTGGAGAGAGAAGAGAACAGAAAGGCATCCAGAGAGAGGAGAGAACAGAAGGGTATCCAGAGAAAGGAGAGGAGAGAAGGGCATAAAGAGAGGAGAGAAAAGAAGGGCAGGCAGAGAAAGGAGAAGACAGAAGGGCATAAGGAGAGAGTAGAGACCAGAAAAGCATCCAGAGAAAGGAGAAGATGGAAGGGCATCCAGAGAGAGGAGAGAAGAGAATGGCATCCAGAGAGAGGAGTAGAAAGAAGAAAATCCAGAGAGAGGAGAGAATAGAAGGTCATTCGGAGATAGGAGAAGACAGAAGGGCATTCAGACAGAGGAGAGGACTGAAGGACATCCAGACAGAGAAGAGAATAGAAGGGGATCCAGAGACAGGAGATAACAGAAGGGCAACCAGAGAAAGGAGAGGACAGAAGGGCATCCAGAGAGAGGAGAGAAGAGAAGGGCATCCAGATATAGGAGAGAACAGAAGGTTATCCAGAGAGAGGAGAGAACAGAAGTGCATCCAGAGAGAGAGAAGAGGACAGAAGGGCATCTGGAGAGAAGAAAAGACAGGTCATCCAGAGAGAGGAGAGGACAGAAGGGCATCCAGTGAGAGGAGAGAATAGAAGGGCATCCAGAGAGAGGAGGAGAAGAAATAAGGGAATCCAGAGTGAGGAGAGAATTGTAGGGAATCCAGAGAGAGGAGAAGACAGAAGGGCATCAGAAGAAAGGAGAGAAAAGAAGGGCATCAGAAGAAAGGAGAGAAAAGAAGGGCATCAGGAGAGAGGAAGAGACAGAAAGGCATCCAGAGTGAGGAGAAGACAGAAGGTCATCCTGAGAGAGGAGAAGACAAAAAGGGAATCCAGAGAGAGGAGAGAACAGAAGGGCATCCAGAGAGAAGTGAAGACAGAAGGGCATCCAGAGAGAGGAGAGGTCAAAAGGGCATCCAGAGAGAGGAGAGAAGAGAAGGGCATCCAGAGAGAGGAGAAGACAGAAGAGTATTCAGAGTGAAAAAAGGATTGTAGGCCATCCAGAGATAGCAGAATACAGAAGGGCATTCAGCGAGAGTAGAGAACAGAAGCGAATTTGGAAAGAAAAGAAAGAGGCATCCAGATGGATAAGATGACAGATGGGCATCCAGAGAGAAGAGAGGACAGAAGGGCATCAACAGAGAGAAGAGAACAAAAGGGCATCCAGAAACAGGAGAAGACTGAAGGGCATCAGTAGAGAGGAGAGGACAGAAAGGCATTGGGAGAGAGGAGAAGACAGAAGGGCATCCAGAGGTAGGAGAAGACAGAATGGCATCCAGATAGAGGACAGAACAAAAGGTATTCCAGAGAGACGAGAGAACAGAAAGGAATCCAGAGAGAATAGAGAACAGAAAGGTATCTAGAGAGATGAGAGTACAGAAGGGCATCCAGAGAGGAGAAGACAAAAAAGGAATCCAGAGAGAGGGAAGAACAGAAGGGCATCCACAGAGAAAAGAAAACAGAAGTTCACCCAGAGAGAGGAGAGGACAGAAAGGCATCCAGTAAGTGGAGAGAACAGAAGGGTATCCTGAGAGTGGAGAGGACAGAAGAGAATCCAGTGAGAGGAGAACACAGAAGGGCATCCAGAGACAGGAGAGAACAGAAGGGCATCCAGAGAGTAGAGAAGAAAGAAGAGCATGCAGAGAGAGAAGAGGACAGAATGTCATACAGAGTGAGGAGAGAACAGAAGGGAATTCTGAAAGTGGATGAGAGAACAGGAGAGAGAATCCATAGATTCTCTCCATAGATTCTCTCCATAGATTCAGAAGTACATTCAGAGAGAAGAGAAGACAGAAGGGCATCCAGAGAGAGGAGAGGACACAATGGCATCTATAGAGATGAGAGAACAGAAGATAATCCAGAGAGAGGAGAGAACACAAGGGCATCCACAGAGATGCGAGAACAGAAGAGAATACAGAAAGTGGATAGAACAGAAGGGCATCCAGAGTGAGCAGAAGACTTAAGGACATCCAGAGAAAAGAGGACAGAAGGATATCCAGAGAGAGTAGAGTACAGAAGGGCATCCAGAGAGAGAAGAGTACAAAAGTGAATCCAGTGAGAGGAGAAGACAGAAGGGAATTAAGAGAGAGGAGAGAGCAGAAGGACATCTAGAGAGAGATGACAGAAGGGGATCCAAAGATAGGAGAGAACAGAAGGGCATCCAGAGAGAGGAAAGAACAGAAGGGCCTCCAAAGAGATGAGAAGACAGAAGGGCATTCATAGAGAGGAGAAGACAGAAGGGCATCCAGATAGAGTAGAGATCAAAAGGGCATCCAGAAAAGGGAGACAACAGAAGGTCCTCCAGAGAAAGGAGAAGACAGTAATGCATACAGAGATTGGAGAGGACAGAAGGGCATCCAGAGAGAAGAGAAGACAGAAGGGCATCCAGAGAGAGGAGAGAACAGAAGAGCATCTAGAGAGAGGAGAGGACAGAAGAGCATCTAGAGAGAGGAGAGGACAGAAGAGCATACAGAGAGGAGAAGACAGAAAAACATCCAGAGAGAGGATAGAACAGAAGGGCACCCGGAGAGAGGAGGAAACAGAAGGTCATACAGAGAGAGCAGAGGACAGTAGGGCATCTGGAAAAAGAAGAGAACAGAAGGGCATCCAGAAAGAGCAAAGAGCAGAAGGGCATCCTGAGAGATTAGAGAAAAGAAGGGCATCAAGTGGGAGAAGAGAACAGAAGGGTATCCAGAGAGAGGAGAGGACAGAAGGGTATCAAGAGAAAGAAGAGAACAGAAGGGCATCCAGACAAAGGAGAAGACAGAAGGGCATCCAGAGAGATGAAAGGACAGAAAGGCATGTAGAGAGAGGAGAAGACAGAAGGGCATCCATAGATAGGTGAAAACAGAAGGGTATCCAGAGAGAGGAGAAGACAGAAGGGCATCCAGAGAGATGATTGGACAGAAGAGCATTGGGAGAGTGTAGAGATCAGAAGGGAATCCAGAGAGAGGGGAAGGTAGAAAGGCATCCAGAGAGAGGAGAGGACAGAAGGGCATCCAGAGAGATGAAAGAACAGAATGGCATCCAGAGAGAGGAGAAGACAGAAGGACATCCATATATAGGTGAAAACAAAAGGGGATCCAGAGAGAGAAGACAGAAGGGCATCTGGAGTGAGAAGGGAACAGAAGGGCATTCATAGAGAGTAGAGGCAAGAGGTCTTCCAGAGAAAGTAGAAGACAGAAGTTCATCCAAGGAGAGGTGAGGACACAAAGGCATCCAGAGAGATGAGCGAACAGAAGATCATCCAGAGAGAGATGGAAACAGAAGGGCATTCTGAGAAATGAAAGGACAGAAGAGAATCTAGAGAGAGGATAGAACAACGGGGCATCCAGGAGAGGAGAAGACATCCAGATAGAGGAGAGGACATAAAGGAATCCAGAGAGTTGAGAGAACAGAATAGCATCCATAGAGAGAAGAGTAAAAATTGGCATCCAGAGAGATGAGAGGAATGAAGAGAATCTAGAGAGATGAGAGAATGGAAGGAGAGAACAGAAGGTCATCCGGACAGAGGAAAGAACAGAAGAGCATCCACAGTTTGGAGAAGAGAGGAGGGGCATCGAGACAGAGAGAAAAGAGGACAGAAGGGAATCCAGCATGAGGAGAGAACAGAAGAGCTTCAAGAGAGAGGAGCAGAAAGAAGGTCATCCAGTCAGAGGAGAGAATAGAAGGGCATCCAAAAAGAGGAGAAGACAGAAGGGCATCAAGTAAGAGGTGAGGACAGAAGGGCACACAGAGAGAGGAGAATACAGAAAAACATCCAGAAAAAGATAGAACAGAAGCGCATCCAAAGTGTGGAGGAAACACAAGATCATTTAGAGATAGAAGAGAACAGAAGGTCATCCATAGAGAGGAGAAGACAGAAGGGAAACAGAGATATGAAAGGACAGAAGGGCATCCAGAGAGAGGTGGGGATAGAAGGGCATCCAGAGAGAGGAGAGGACAGAAGTACATCCGGAGATAGAAGAGAACAGAAGGTCATCCGGATAGAGGAGAGAAAAGAAGGGCTTCCAGAAAGATAGGAGAGGAGAGAAGGGCATCCTGAGAGATGCTAAAACAGAAGAGAATCAGGAGAAAGGAGGGAACAGAAGGGTATCAAGATAAAAAAAAGACAGAAGGGCATCCAGAGAGAGGAGAGTAAAGAAGTGCATCCAGAAAGAGGAGAGGACAGAAGGGCATCCTGACATAGTAGAGAACAATAGGGCATCTAGAGAGGGGAGAGAACAAAAGGGCATCCAGAGAGAGAGGAGAGAACAGAAGAGCATCCAAAGAGAGGAGAGGACACAAAGGCATCCAGAGAGATGAGAAACCAGAAGATCTTCTGGAAAGAGTAGAGAACAGAAGGGCATGCAGAGTGGTGAGTGAACAGAAGATCTGCCAGAAAGAGAAGAGAACAGAAGGGATTCCAGAGAGATGAGAGGACAGAACAGAATCTAGAGAGAGGAAAGAACAGAAAGGCATCCAGAGAGAGGAGAATACAGAAGAACACCAAAGAGAAGAGAAGACAGAATTGCATCCAGAGAGAGGAGAGGACACAAGGGCACCCAGAGAGAAGAAAGAATAGAAGGGCATCAAGAGAGAGGATAGGACAGAAGGGCATCCTGAGAGAGTGGAGAGAACAGAAGGACATCCAGAGAGAGGAGAAGACAGAAGGCCATCCAGAGAGTGGAAAGGACAGAAGTCCATCTGGAGAGAGGAGAGAACAGAAGGGCAACCAGAGAGAGAATAGGACAGGAGGGGATCCAGAGAGAGGAGAAGACAGAAGGGCATCCAGAGAGAGGAGAAAACAGAAGGGCATCCAGAAAGAGGAGAGGACAGAAGGGCATCCTGAGAGAAGAGAGAAGTGTATCTAGAGAGAGGAGAGAACAAAAGAGCATGTGGAGAAAGGAGAGAAAAGAAGAGCATCCAGAGAGATGAGAAGACAGAAGGGCATCCAGAGAGAGGAGAGGCCAGAAGGGCATCCGGAGAGACGAAACAATGGAAGGGCATCCAGAAAGAGATGAAGACAGAAGGGAATATAGAGAGAGCAGAAAACAGAAGTGAATCAAGAGAGAGAAGACAGAAGGACATCCAGAGAGATGAGAGGACAGGAGGGCATCCAGATAGAGGAGAGAACAGAAGGGCATCCACATAGAGGATAGAACATAAGGGCATCCAGAGAGAAGAGAAGACAGGAGGGCATCCCCAAAGAGAAGAAGACAGAATGGTATCCAGAGGGAGGAGAAAACAGAAGGGCATCCAGAGAGAGGAGAGAACAGAAAGGCATCCAGAGAGAGGAGAGGACAGAAGGGCATCCACAGAGAAGTGAGAACAGAATGGCATCCTTAGAGAGGAGAAGACAGAAGGCCATACAGAGAGAGAAGATGAAAGAAGGGCATCAGAGAAGTAAAAGGACAGGAGGTGATCCAGAGAGAGGAGAAGACAAAAGGGTATCCTGAGTGAGAAGAGAACAAAAGAGAATCCAGAAAGAGGAGAGGACAGATGGGCATCCAGAGAGAGGAGAAGACAGAAGGGCATCTAGAGCAAGAAGAGGAAAGAAAAGCATCCCGAAAGAAGAGAAGGCATAAGGGCATCCAGAAAGAAGAGAGAACAGAAGGGCATCCAGATAGAGAAGAAGATAGAAGGGCATTCAGAGAAAGGCGAGGACAGAAGGGCATCCAGAGGGAGGAGTGAACAGAAGGTCATCCAGGGACAGGAGGGACTAGAAGGTCATCCAGAGAGAGGAGAGAACTTAAGGGCATCCAGAGAGAGGTGAAGGCAGAAGGGCATCCAGAGAAAGTGGAGAATAGAAAGTAATCCAGTGAGAAGAGAGAACAGAAGGTCAGCCAGGGAGAGGAGAGGACAGAAGGGCATCCAAGAAGATGAGAGAACTGTAGGGCATACAGAGAGAAGAGAAGACAGAAGGGCATACAGAGAGAGGAGAGAACAGAAAGGCATCGAGAGAGAGGAGAGAACCGAAGGGCAGCCAGAGAGAAGAGAATAAAGAAGGGCATTCCCAAATACGGGAAGACAGAAGGGTATCCAGAGAGAGGAGAAAACAGAAGAGCATCCAGAGAGAGGAGAGAACAGAAAGGCATCCAGAGAGAAGAGAGGACAGAAGGGCATCCGGAGAGAGGATAGGACAGAAGAGAACTCAGAAAGAGGAAAGGACAGTTGGGCATCCAGAGAGACGAGAAGACTAAAGGTCATCCAGAGAGAGAAAAGGACAGAAAAGCATTCGGAGAAAGGAGAAGGAAGAAGCGCATCCAGAAGGAGAAGACAGAAGGGCATCCAGAGAGAGGAGAGAACAGAAGGGCAGTCAGAGAGAAGAGAAGAGAGAAGGGCATCCAGACAGAGGAGATAAAGTAAGGGGATCCAGAGAGAGGATTGTACAGAAGGGCAGCCAGAGTGAAGAGAAAACAGAAGGGCATCCAGAGAGAGAAGACAGAAGGGCATCCAGAGAGAGGAGAGAACAGAAAAGCATCCAGAGAGTGGAGAAGACAGAAGGACATCCAGAGAGAGGAGAGAACAGAAGGGCATCCAGAGAGAGGAGAAGACAGAAGGGCATCCAGAGGGAGGAGAGGACAGAAGTGCATCCAGGGGGAGAAGAAGACACTGGGGCACCCGGAGAGAAAAGAAAATAGAAGGGCATCAAGATAGAGTATAGGACAGAAGGGCATCCTGAGAGAGGAAAGAACACAAGGGCATCCAGGGAGAGGAGAAGACAGAATGCCATACAGAGAGAGGAGAAAAACAAAAGGGCATCTGAGAAAGAAGATTACAGCAGGGTATCCAGAGAGAGGAGAGGACAGAAGGGCATCCATAGTGTGAAGAGAACAGAAGAGAATCTAGAAAGATGAGAGGACAGATGGGCATCCAGAAAGAGGAGAGAGCAGAAGGGCATCCAGAGAAAGAAGAAGAAAGAAGGGCATTCAGAGAGAAGCGAGGACAAAAGGGCATCCAGAGCAAGGAGAGAACAGAAAGTCATCCAGAGACAGGAGAGTACAAAAGGGCATCCAGAGAGAGGAGAGAACTTAAGGGCATCCAGAGAGATGAGAATGCAGAAGAGCATCCTGAGAAAGTAGAGAACAGAAAAGCATCCAGAGAGAAGAGAGAACGGAAGGTCATCCAGGGAGAGGAGAGGACAGAAGGGGATACAGAGAGAGAGGAGGAATCAGAAGGGCATCCAGAGAAAGGAGAGAACAGAAGAGTATCCAGAGAGGAGTGGAAGAAGGGCATCCAGAGAGAGGAGGGGACAGAAGGGCATCTGAAGAGAGGAGAGGACTTGAGGGCATCCAGAAAGAGAAGAGGACAGAAGGGCCTCGGGGGAAAATAGAAAACACAAGGGCATCCAGAGAGAGAGGAGAGGACACAAGAGCATCCAGAGAGAAGAGAGAACAGAATGGCATCCAGAGTGAAGAGAAGACAGAAGGACATCCAGAGAGAGGAGAGGACAGAAGGGAATCCAATGAGGAGAGAACACAAAAGCATCCAGACAGAGGAGAAGACGGAAGGTCATCCAGGGAGAGGAGAGGACAGAAGGGCATCCAAAGAGAGGAGAGTACAGTAGGGCATAGTGAGAGAGGGGAAGTAAGAAGGGCATACAGAGACAGGATAGAACAGAAGGACATCCAGAGAAAGAAGAAGACAGAAGGGCATGTAGAGAGAGGATTGAACAGAAGAGCATCCAAAGAGAAGAGAAGAGAGAAGGGAATCCAGAGTGAAGAGAGTACAGAAAGGCATCCAGAGAAAGGAGAGGACAGAAGGTAATCCAGAGAGAGGAGGGGACAGAAGAGCGTCCTGAAAGAGGAGAGAATAGAAGCGCATCCAGAGAGAGGAGAAGATAGAAAGTCATACAGAGAAAGGAGAGTACAGAAGGGCATCCAGAGAAAGGAGAGGACAGAAGGGCATCCCGAGAAAGAAGACAAATAGGCATACAGAGAGAGGAGAGAACAGAACGGCATACAGACAAAGGAGAGGACAGAAGAGCATCCAGAGGATGGAGAAGACAGAAGGGCATCCTGAGAGAGGAGAAGACCGAAGGGCATGCAGAGAGAGAAGAGAACATAAGGAGATCCAGAGAGAGGAGGGGATTGAAGGGCATCCAGAGAGTGAAGAAGACAGAAGGACATCCAGAGAAAGGAGAGTAAAGAAGGGCATCCAGAAAGAGGAGAGGACAGAAGGGCATCCCGAGAGATTAGAGAACAATAGGGCACCCAGAGAGAGGAGAGAAGAGAAGGGCATACAAAGAGTGTGGAGAGGACAGAAGATTATTCAGAGAAAGTAGAGAACGAAAGAGTATACACAGAGAGGAGAGAATCGAAGGGCATCCAGAGAGAGATAAAGAGGAGACAGATGGGCATCAGGAGAAAGAAGAGAACAGAAGGGCATCCAGATAGAGGAGAGAACAGAAGGGCTTCCAGAGAGAGGAGAGAACAGAAGGGTATCCTGAAAGAGGAGAATGGAGAAGGCATCCAGATGGAGAAGAAGACAGAAGGGCATCTTGAGAGAGGAGAGAACAGAAGTGCATGTGGAAAGAGAAGAGAACAGAAGGGCATCCAGGGAGATGAGGAAACAGAAGAGAATAAAAAAAAGAGGAGAAAACAGAAGGGCATCCAGAGAGAGAGGAGAGGACAAAAGAGCATCCAGATGAGGAGAAAGCAGAAGGGAATCCAGAGAGAGGAGGGAACAGAAGGGCATCCAGAGAGAGAAGAAAAAGGGCATAAATAGAGAGGAGAGAACAGAAGGGCATCCCGACAGAGGAGAGTACAGAAAAGCATCCAAAGAGAGGAGAGGACAGAAGGGAATCTGGAGAGAGTAGAGAACAGTAGGACACCCTGAGAGAGGAGAGAAGAGAAGGTCATCCAGAGAGAGAGGAGAGAACAAAAGATTATCCAGAGAAAGTAGAGAACGGAAGAGCATCCAGAGAGAGGAGAGAACAGAAGGGCATCCAGAGAGAGGAGAAGACAGATTGGCATCTGGAGAAAGAAGAGTACAGAAGAGTATCCAGAGAGAGGAGAGGACAGAAGACCATCCAGAGGGAGGAGAGAACAGAAGAGCATCCAGAGTGAGGAGAGAACAGAAGGGAATCCAGAGAGAGGAGAAGATGGATTGTCATCTGGAGAAAGAAGAGAACAGAAGAGCATCCAGAGAGAGGAGTGTACAGAAGGGCATCCAGAGAGAGGAGAGGACAGAAAGGCATCTAGAGAGATTAGACAAAAATAGGGCATCCAGAGAGAGGAGAGAAGAGAAGGGCATACAATGTGTGAGGAGAGGACAGAAGGGCTTCTTTAGAGAGGACAAATTAGAAGGGAATACAAAGAGAGGAGAGAACAGAAGGGCATCCAGAGAGAGTAGAAAACAGAGTCATTCACAGAGAGGAGAGGACAGAAGACCATCCAGAGAGAGGAGAGAACAGAAGGGCATCCAGAGAGAAGAAAGAACAGAAGAGTATCCAGAGAAAGTAGAGAACAGAAGAGCATCCTGAGAGAGGAGAGAACAGAAGACCATCCAGAGAGAGGAGAGAACAGAAGGGCATCCAGAGAGAGGAGAGGACAGAAGGGCATCCAGAGGGAGGAGTGGAAAGAAGGGCATAGAGAGAGCAGAGGACAGAAGGGCATCCAGAGAGAGTAGAAGACAAAGGGGCATCCAGAGAGAGGAGAGAAAAGAAGGGTATCCAGAGAGAGGAGAGGACAGAAGGGCATCCAGAGAGAGGAGAAGACAGAAGGGCATCCAAAGAGAGGAGAAGACAGAAGGGCATCCAGAGAGAGGAGAAGACTGAAGGGTATCCAGAGAGAGGAGAAGACAGTTTGGCATCCAGAGATAGGAGATAACAGAAGGGCATCAAGAGAGAGTAAAGAACAGAAGAACATCCTGAGAGCGGAGAGAAAAGAAGAACATCTAGGGAGAGGAGAGAACAGAAGGGCCTCAAGAGAGATGAGAAGACAGATAGTCATACATAGAAATAGAGTACAGAAGGGCAACCAGAGAGAGGAGAAGACAGAAGGGCATCCAGAGAGAGGAGAAGACCGAAGGGAATCTAGAGAGAGGAGAGAACAGAAGGGCATCCAGACAGAGGAGAGTAGATAAGGGCATCCAGAGAAAGGAGAGGACAGAAGGGCATCCAGAGAGAGGAGAGAACAGTAGGACACCCGGAGACAGGAGAAAAGAGAAGGACATCCATAGAGAGAGGAGAGAACAGAAAGGCATACAGAGATAGGAGAGTACAGAAGGGCATCGAGAGAGAGGAGAAGACAGACTGGCATCCGGAGAAAGGAGATAACTGAAGGGCATCCAGAGAGAGTAGGGGACAGAAGAACATCCTGAGAGCGGAGAGAAAAAAAGAACATCTAGGGAGAGGAGAGAACAGAAGGGCATCAAGAGAGAGGAGGAGACAGAAAGTCATACAGAGAAAGGAGTGTACAGAAGGGCATCCCGAGAGATGAGAAGGAAGAAGGGCATCCAGAGAGAGGAGAAGACCGAAGGGCATCCATTGAGGGGAGAGAACAGAAGGGCATCCATACAGAGGAGATAAAAGAAGTGCATCCAGAAAGAGGAGAGGAGAGAAGGGCATCCAGAGATAGTAGAGAACAGTAGGGCATCTGGAGTGAGGAGAGAACAGAAGGGCATACAGAGAGAGAGGAGAGGACAGAAGAGCATCTCGAGCGATGAGAAAACAGAAGGGAATCCAGAGAGAGGAGGAAACAGAAAGGCATCCAGAGAGAAAAGACAGAAGGGCATAAATAGAGAGGAAAGAACAGAAGGCATTCAGACAGAGGAGAGTACAGAAGGGCTTCCAGAGAGAGGAGAGGACAGAAGGCCGTCCAGAGAGTGTAGAGAACAGAACAACATCCAGAGAGAGGAGAAGACAGATTGGGATCCGGAGAGAGGAGAGAACAGAAGGGCATCCAGAGAGAGTAGAGGAGAGAAGGGCATCCTGAGAGCAGAGATAACAGAAGAACATCTAGGGAGAGGAGAGAACAGAAGGGCATCTAGAGAGAGAAGAAGACAGAAAGTCATACAGAGATAGGAGAGTATAGAATGGCATCCAGAGAGAGTGGAGGACAGAAGGGCATCCGGAGAGAGTAGAGAACAGTAGGGCATCCAGAGATAGGAGGGAACAGAAGGCCATTCAGTGAGAGAAAAAACAAAAGAGTATCCAGAGTAAGGAGCGTACAGAATAGCATCCAGAGAGGAGAGAACAAAAGGGCATCCAGAGAGAGGAGAAAACAGATTGACATCTGGAGAAAGAAGAGAATGGAAGGACATCCAGAGAGAGGAGAGGAGAGAAGGGCATCCAGAGAGATGAGATAACAGAAGGGCATCCTGTGAGAGGAGAGAACAGAAGGGCATCCAGAGAGAGGAGAGGACAGAAGGGCATCCAGAGAGAGGAGAAAACAGAAGGGCATCCAGAGAGAGGAGAAGACAGATGGGCATCTGGAGAGAAGAGAAGAACTAAGTGGATCCAGAGATAGGAGAGATCAGAATGACATCCAGAATTAGGAGAGGACAGAAGGGCATCCAGAGAGAGGACAGCAGAGAAAAGCATCAAGAGAGAGGAGAGAACAGAAGGGCATCCAGAGAGAGGAGTGAACAGAAAAGCATCCAGTGTGAGGAGACAACAGAAGGGCATACAGACAGAGGAGAGGACAGAATGCCATCCGCAGAGAGAATACAGAAGGGCATCCAGAGAGAGGAGAGAACAGAAGCACATCCAGAGAGAAGAGAGAACAGAAGCACATCCAGAGAGAAGAGAGGACAGAATGGCATCAGAGAGAGAAATGAACAGAAGGACATCCAGAAAGAGGAGAAGACAGAAAGGCATCCATAGAGGGGAGAGAACAGAAACGTATCCATACAGAGGATAGTAAAGAAGTGCATCCAGAAACAGGAGAGAAGAGAAGTGCATCTGGAGATAGTAGAGAACAGCAGGGCATCTGGAGAGAGGAGAGAACAGAAGGGCAGTCAGAGAGAGAGAAGAGGACAGAAGAGCATCCCGAGAGAGGAAAAAACAGAAGGGAATCCAGAGAGAGGAGTGAAGAGAAGGGCATCCAGAGAGAGAAGACAGAAGGGCATAAAGAGAGGAAAGAACAGAAGCACATTGAGACAGAGGAGAGTACAGAAGGGCATGCAGAGAGAGGAAAGGACAGAAGGGCATCTGGAGAGAATAGAGAACAGTAGGCCACCCAGAGAGAGGAGAGAACAGAAGGGCATCCAGAGAGAGAGAGAGAGAGAGAGAGAGAGAGAGAGAGAGAGAGAGAGAGAGAGAGAGAGAGGAGAGAACAGAAGATTATCCAGAGAAAGTAGAGAACAGAAAAGAATCCAGAGAGAGGCAAGAACAGAAGGGCATCCAGAGAGAGAGAAAGAGGAGACAAATGAGCATCTGGAGAAAGAAGAGAACATAAGTGCATCCAGAGAGAGGAGAGTACAGAAGGGCATCCAGAGAGAGAAAAGGACAAAAGGGCATCCCCAGAGTGTAGAGAACAATAGGGCATCCGGACAGAGGATAGAACAGAAGGGCTCCAGAGTGTGAGGTGAGGACAGAAGGGCATCTTGAGAGAGTACAAATCATAAGGGAATCCAGAGACAGGAGAGAATAGAAGAGAGAGTAGAAGACAGAAGGTCACCTAGAGAGAGAGAGCAGAGGACAGAAGACCATCCAGAGAGATGAGAGGACAGAAGGGCATCCAGAGAGAGTAGAAGACAAATGGGCATCCGGAGTGAGGAGAGAACAGAAGGACATCCAGAGAGAGAAGACAGAAGGTCATACACAGAAAGGAAAGTACAGAAGAGCATCCCAGGAGATTAGAAGAAAAATGGGCAACCGGAGAGAATAAAGAACAGAAGGGAATCCAGAATGAGGAGAGGACAGAAGGGCATCCAAAGAGAGGAGAGGATAGAACACCATCCAGAGAGAGGAGAGAACAGAAGGGCATCAAGAGAGAGAAGAGAACAGAAGAGTATCCAGAGAAAGGAGAGGACAGAAGAGCATACAGTTAGAGGAGAGTACAGAAGGGTATCCAGAGAGAGGAGCAGACAGATTGGCATCTGGAGAGAGGAGAGAACTGAAAGGCATCCAGAGAGAGTAGAGGACAGAAGAACATCCTGAGAGTGGAGAGAACAGAAAGGCATAAATGAGAGGAGAGAAAAGAAGGGCATCCAGAGAGAGGAGAAGACAGAAGGTCATACAAAGAAAGGAGAGTACAGAAGGGCATCCCGAGAGAGGAGAAGACAAATGGGCATCCGGAGAGAATAGAGAACAGAAGGGTATCCAGCAAGAGGAGAGGACAGAAGGGCATCCAGAGAGAGGAGAAAACAGAAGGGCATCCAGAGAAAGGAGAAGCCAGAAGGGCATCCGGAGAGAAAAGAGCAAAGGGCATCCAGAGAGAGGAGAGATCAGAAAGGCATCCAGAGTGAGGAGAGGACTGATGGGCACCCAGAGACAGGAGAGGACAGAAGGGCATCCAGAGAGGACAGCAGAGAAAAGCATCAAGAGTGAGGAAAGAACAGAAGGCATCCAGAAAAAAGAGTGAGAAAAGGGCATCCAGAAAGAAGAGAGAACAGAAAAGCATCCAGAGTGAGGAGAGAAAGAAGGGCCTACAGACAGAGGAGAGGACAGAATGCCATCCGCAGAGCAGAGAATACAGAAGGGCATTCAGAGAGAGGAGAGAACAGAAGGGCATCCACAGGGAAGAAAGGACAAAATGGCATCCGGAGTGAGAAGAGAACAGTAGGACACCTGGAGAGAGGAGAGAAGAGAAGGACATCCAGAGAGAGAGAGAGAGGAGAGAACAGAAGATTATCCAGAGAAAGTAGAGAATGGAAGAGCATCCAGTGAGAGGAGGGAACAAAAGGGCATACAGAGAGAGAGAAAGAGGAGACAGATGTGCATCTGGAGAGAGAAGAGAACAGAAGGGCATCCAGAGAGAGGAGAGGACAGGAGGGCATCCTGAGAGAGGAGATAACAGAAGGGCATCCAGGGAGAGGAGAGAACAGAAGGCATCCAGAGAGAGGAGAAGACAGAAAGTCATACAGAGAGTGTAGAGAATAATAGGGTATCCAGAGCGAGGAGAGAACAAAAGGGCATCCAGACAGAAGACAGTACACTAGAGCATCCAGAAAGAGAAGAGGACAGAAAGTCATCTGGAGAGAGGAGAAGACAAAAGCGAATCCAGAGACAAGAGAGTACAGAAGGGCATTCAGAGAGAGGAGAAGACAGGAGGTCATACAGAGAAAGGAGAGTATAAAAGGGCATCCTGAGAGAGGAGAAGAAAAATAAGCATCCAGAGATAGGAGAGGACAGAAGGACATCCAGAGAGAGGACAGCAGAGAAAAGCAGAAAGAGAGAGGAGAGAACAGAAGGGCATCCAGAGAGAGAGAAGAGAACAGAAGGGCATCCAGAGAGAAGAGAGGACAGAATGGCATCTGTAGAGAGAAGATATCAAAAAGGTATTCAGAAAGAGGAGAAGACAGAAAGTCATATAGAGAAAGGAAAGTACAGAAGGGTATCCAGAGATATGAGAAGACAGAGTGCATCCAGAGATAGGATAGTACAGAAGGACATCCAGAGAGGAGAAGGCTTTAGGACATCCGGAGAGAGGAGAAGACCGAAGGGCATGCAGAGAGAGGAGATAACAGAAGGGCATCCAGAGAGAGAAAAGACAGAAGGTCATTCAGAGAAAGGAGAGGACAGAACACCATTCAGAGAGAGGAGAGATCAGAAGGGCATCTAGAGAGAGAAGTGAACAGAAGAGTATCCAGAGAAAAGAGAGGACAGAAGAGCTTCCAGTTAGAGGAGAGTACAGAAGGGCATCCAGAGAGAGGAGAAGACAGATTGGCATCCAGAGAGAGGAGGGAACAGAAGGGCATCCAAAGAGGGTAGAGGACAGAAGAACATTCTGAGAGCAGAAAGAACAGTAGGGCATCCAGAGATACGAGAATACAGAAGGCCATCCAGAGAGAGGAGAGAACAGAAGAATATCCAGAGAAAGGAGAGGACAGAATAGAATCCAGAGAGGAGAGATCAGAAGGGCATCAAGAGAGAGGAGAAGACAGATTGGCATCTCGAGAAAGAAGAAGACAGAAGGGCATCCAGAGATAGGAGAGGACAGAAGGGCATCCAGAGTTTGGACAGCAGAGGAAAGCATCAAGAAAGAGGAGAGAACAGAAGGGCATCCAGAGAAAGGAGAGGTGAGAAGGGCATCCAGAAATAGGAGAGAACAGAAAAGCATCCAGAGTGAGGAGAGAACAGAAGGGTATACAGACAGAGAAGAGGACAGAATGTCATCTGTAGAGCAGAGAATACAGAAGGGAATCCAGAGGGAAGAGAGGAAAAAATGGCATCTGGAGAGAGAATAGAACAGAAGGGAATCCAGAAAGAGGAGAAGACAGAAAGGCATCCATAGAGGGGAGAGAACAGAAGGGCACCCATACAGAGGAGAGTAAAGAAGTGCATCCAGAAAGAAGAGAGGGCAGAAGGGCATCCAGAGATAGTAGAGAACAGTAAGGCATCTGGAGAGAGGAGAGAACAGAAGGGCAAGAACATCCAGAGAGAGAGAAGAGGACAGAAGAGCATCCCAAGAGGGGAGAAAACAGAAGGGAATCCAGAGATAGGAGGGAACAGAAGGGCATCCAGAGAGAGAAGACAGAAGGGCATAGATAGGAGAGAACAAAAGGACATCCAGAAAGAGGAGAGGACAGAAAGGCATCCAGAGAGAGGAAAGGACAGAAGGGAATCCAGAGAGAGGAGAGGACAGAAGGGCATCCGGAGAGGAGAGAACAGAAGAGCATACGGAATGAGAAGAGAACACATGGGCATCCAGAAAGAGGAGAGAAGAGAAGGGCATCCAGAGAGAGAAGAGGACACAAGGGCATCTTGAGAGAGGAGAGGACAGAAGGGCATTCAGAGAGCAGAGAGAACAGAAGGGCATCCAGAGGGAAGAAAGAACAAAATGGCATCCAGAGTGAGAAGAGAACAGTAGGACACCCGGAGAGGAGAGAAGAGAAGGGCATTCAGAGAGAGAGCAGAGAGAACAGATTATCCAGAAAAAGTAGAGAATGGAAGAGCATCCAGAGAGAGGAGAGAACAAAAGGGCATTCAGAGTGAGAGAAAGAGGAGACAGATGGGCATCTGGAGAGAGAAGAGAACAGAAGGGCATCCAGACAGAGGACAGTACACTAGAGCATCCAGAAAGAGGAGAGGACAGAAGGGCATCCTGAGAGAGGAGATAACAGAAGGGCATCCTGGGAGAGGAGACAACAGATGGGCATCCAGAGAGAGAAGACAGAAAGTCATACAGAGAGTGTAGAGAACAATAGGGCCTCTGGAGCAAGGAGAGAACAGAAAGGCATCCAGAAAGAGGACAGTACACTAGAGCATCCAGAAGGAGGAGAGGACAGAAGGGCATCTGGAGAGAGGAGAAGACAGAAGCAAATCTAGAGAGAGGAGAGTACAGGAGGGCATACAGAGAGAGGACAGGACAGCAGGGCATTCCGAGAGAGTAGAGAACAATAGGGCATCTGAAGAGAGGAGAGAACATAAGGGCATCCAGAGGGTGAGCTGAGGACAGTAGGGCATTTTGAGAGAGGACAAATCAGAAGGGAATCCAGAGAGAGGAGAGAACCAAAGGGAATCTAGAGAGAGTAGAAGCCAGAAAGTCATCCAGAGAGAGTAGAGGACAGAAGGGCATCCTGAGAGAGTAGTGGACAGAAGGGCATCATGACAGAGGAGAGAATAGAAGATCATCCAGGGAGAGGAGAGAACAGAAGGGCATTCAGAGAGAGGAGAATACAGAAGGTCATACAGAGAAAAAAGAGTACAGAAGGGCATCCAGAGAAAGGAGAGGACAGAAGGGCACCCAGAGAGAGGAGAAGACAGAAGGGAATCCGGAGAGAGGAGAAGACCAATGGGCATGTAGAGATAGGAGAGAACAAAAGGGCATCCAGAGAGAGGAGAGGATGAAAGGGCATCCAAAGATAGAAGACAGAAGGGCATCCAGAGAGAGGAGAGAACAGAAGAATATCCAGAGAAAGAAGAGGACAGAAGAGCCTCCAGTGAGAAGAGAGTACAGAAGGGCATCCAGAGAGAGGAGAAGACAGATTGTCATCTGGAGAGAGGAGAGAACAGAAGGGCATCCAGAGAGATTAGAGGACAGAAGAACGTCCTGAGAGCAGAGAGAACAGAAGAACATCTAGGGAATCGAGTGAACAGAAGGGCATCCAGAGAGAGGAGAAGACAGAAAGTCACTCAGAGAAAGGAGAGTACAGAAGGGCATCCAGAGAGATGAGAAGACAGAAGGGCATTCAGAGAGAGGAGAAGATGGAAGGGCATCCAGAGAGAGAAGACAGAAGGGCATCCAGAGAGAGGAGGGGACAGAAGGGCATGCTGAGTGCGGAGAGAACAGAAGAACATCTAGGGAGATGAGAGAACAGAAAAGCATCCAGAAAGAGGAGAGGACAGAAGGGCATCTGGAGAGAGGAGAAGACGGAAGCGCATCCAGAGATAGGAGAGTACAGAAGGGCATCCAGAGAGAGGAGAAGACAGATTGGCATCTGGAGAGAGGAGAGAACAGAAGGGCATCCAGAGAGTGTAGAGTACAGAAGGGCATCCTGAGAGATGAGTGAACAGAAGGGCATCCAGGGAGAGGAGAAGACAGGAGGTCATACAGAGAAAGGAGAGTACAGAAAGGCATCCCGAGAGAGGAGAAGACAAATGGGCATCAAGATATAGGAGAGGACAGAAGGGCATCCAGAGAGAGGACAGCAGAGAAAAGCATAAAGAGAGCAGAGTGAACAGAAGGGCATCCAGAGAGAGGAGAGAACAGATGAGCATCCAGAGAGAAGAGAGGACAGAATGGCATCCGTAGAGAGAAGAGAACAGAAGGGTATCCAGAAAAAGGAGAAGACAGAAAGGCATCCATAGACGGGAGAGAATGGAAGGGCTTCCATACAGAGGAGAGTAAAGAAGTGCATCCATCAAGAGGAGAGGACAGAAGGGCATCTGGAGATAGTAGAGAACAGTGGGGCATCCAGAGAGAGGGGAAGACAGATGGGCATTTGGAGAGAGGAGAGAACTGAAGGGCATCCAGTGTGTGAGAGGAGGACAGAAGGGCATCTTGAGAGAAGACAAATCAGAAGGGAATCTAGAGAGAGGAGAGAACAGAAGGGCATCCAGAGAGAGTAGAAGACAGAAAGTCATCAAGAGAGTGGAGAGGACAGAAGGCCATCTAGAGAGAGGAGAGAACAGAAGGGCATCCAGAGAGAGGAGAAAACAAAAGAGTATCCAGAGAAAGTGGAGAACAGAAAGCATCCAGAGAGAGGAGAGAACAGAAGGGCATTTAGAGAGAGTAAAAGAGGAGAAATATGGGCATCTGGAGAAAGAAGAGAACAGAAGGGCATCCAGAGAGAGGAGAGGACAGAAGTGCATTCTGACAGAGGAGAGAACAGAAGAGCATCCAGGGAGAGGAAAGAACAGAAGGGCATCCAGAGATAGGAGAAGACAGAAGGTCATACAGGGAAAGGAGAGAACAGAAGGGCATCCAGGGAAAAGAGAGGACAGAAGGACATCCCTAGAGAGGAGAATACAAATGGGCATCCCGAGAGAGGAGAGAACAGAAGGGCATCCAGAGAAAGGAGAATACAGAAGGGCATATGGTGAGAAAAGAAAATTTAAAGGCATCCAAAGAGAAGATAGAACAGAAGGGCATCTAGAGACAGGAGAGGACAGAAGGTCATCCTGAGAGAGGTGAAGACAGATGGGTATCTGGAGAGAGGACAGAACTGAAGAGCTTCCAGAGAGAGGAGAGGACAGAAGTGCATCCAGAGAAAAGAGAGAACAGAAGGGAATCCAGGGAGAGGAGAGAACAGAAGGGCATCCAGAGAGAGGAGAAGACAGAAAGACATGCAGAAAAAGGAGAGTACAAAGGGCATCCAGAGAGTGGAGAGGACATAAAGGCATCCAGAGAGAGGAGAAAATCGATGGCCATCTGGAGAGAGGAGAGAACAGAAGGACATCTGGAGAGAGGAGAAGACAGAAGGGTATCCAGAGAGAAAATACAACAGTAGGGCATCCAGAGATAGGAGAGAACAGAAAAGTATCCAGAGAAAGGAGAGGACAGAAGTGCACCCAGATTGAGGAGAGAACAGAAGGGCATACAGATAGAGGAGAGGACAGAATGCAAATTGCAGAGAAAATACAGAAGGGCATCCAGAGAGAGGAGAGAACAGAAGGGCATCCAGAGAGAAGAGAGGACAGAATGGCATCCGGAGAAAGAAGAGAACAGAAGGGCATCCAGAAAGAGGAGAAGACAGAAAGGCAGCCCTAGATGGGAGAGAACGGAAGGGCTTCCATACAGAGGAGAGTAAAGAAGTGCATCCATCAAGAGGAGAGGACAGAAGGACATCCGGAGATAGTAGAGAACAGTACAGTATTCCGAGAGAGGAGAGAACAGAAGGGCATCCAGAGAGAGAGGAGAGAACTGAAAAGCATCCCGAGAGAGGAGAAAACAGAAGGGAATCCAGAGAGAGGATAGAACAGAAGGGCATCAAGATTAAGGAGAAGACAGAAGGGCATCCAGAGAGAGGAGAGGACAGAATGGCATCCGGAGCGAGTAGAAGACAGAAGAACATCCAGAGAGACGAGAGGACAGAAGAACATCTAGGGAATGGAGATAACAGAAGTGCATCCAGAGAGAGGAGAAAATAGAAAGTCATTCAGAGAAAGGAGAGAACAGAAGTGTATCCAGAGATAGGAGAGGACAGAAGATCATTCAGAGAGAAGAGAGAACTGAAGGGCATCCAGGGAGAGAAGACAGATGGGCATCTGGAGATAGAAGAGAACTGATGGGCATCCAGAGAGAGGAGAGTACATTAGGGCAGCCTGAGAGACAAAAGAACAGAAGGGCATCCAGTGAGAGATGAGAACAGAAGGGCATGAAGAAAGAGAAGACAGAAGTGTATCCAGAGACAAGAGAGGACAGAAGGGTATCCAGAGAGATAGAAGAGAGAACGGCATCCAGAGAGAGGAGAGTACAGAAGGGCATCCAAAGAGAGTAGAAGACAGAAGTGCATACAGAGATAGGAGAGGACAAAAAGGCATCCAGAGAGAGGAGAGTACAGAAGCTCATCAAGAGAGAATAGTGAAGATAACAGCATTCATAGAAAGGAGAGAACAGAAGAGCATGCAGAGAGAGTAAAAGCAGAAGGTCATCCAAAGAGAGGAGTGGACAGAAGACCATCCACAGAGAAGATATAAAGAAGGGCATCCAGAGAGAGGAAAGAACAGAAGAGTATCCACAGTAAGGAACGGACAGAAGAGAATCCAGAGAGAGGAGAGGACGTAAGGGCATCCTGAGACAGGAGAGAACAGAGGGTCATCCAGGGAGAGGAGAGAACAGAAGGGCATTCAGAGAGAGGCAGAAGACAGGAGGTTATACCGAGAAAGGAGAGTACAGAAGGACATCCAGAAAGAGAAGAGGACAGAAGGGCAGCCGGAGAAAGTAGAGAACAGTACGGCATCCGGAGAGAGGAGATTACAGAAGGACATCAAGAGAGTGAGGAGAGGACAAGAGGGCATCCTGAGAGAGGAGAAAACAGAAGGAAATCCAGAGAGAGGAGAGAACAGAAAGGCCTTCTGTTTTCTCCTCTCTCTGAATGCCCCTCTGTCTTCTCCTCTCTCGGGATACCCTTCTGTTCTCTCCTATATCTGGATGCCTTTCTGTTCTCTCATCTCTACAAATGCCCTTCTGTCCCCTAATTTCTGGATGCCCTTCTATATTCTCCTCTCTCTGGATGCCCTTCTGTTCTCTTCTCTCTGGATGCCCTTCTGTGCTCTCCTCTCTCTGCTTGCCCTTCTGTTCTCTCATCTCTCTGGATGCCCTTCTGTCCTCTCCTATCTCTAGATGCCCTTCTGTTCTCTCCTCTATCTATGTGTCCTTCTGTCTTCTCCTCTATCTGTATGGCCTTCTTTACTCTTTTCTGTGGATGCCCTTCTGACCGCTCTTCTCACTGGATGCCCTTCTTTTCTCTCTTTTCTCTGGAGGCCATTCTGTCCTCTCCTCTCTCTGGAAGACCTTCGGTCTCTTCTTTCCCTGAATGCCCTTCTGTCCTCTTCTATCTCAGGATGCCCATCGGTCATCTCCTCCATCTATATGCCTCCTCTCTTCTCCTATATATGGATGCCCTTCTATTCTCTCCTCTCTCTGGATGCCCTTCTGTTTTCTCCTCCATCTGGATGCCCTTCTGTACACTCCTCTCTCTGGATGCACTTCTGTCTTCTTCTCTCTCCCAATGCCCTTCTGTTCTGTCGATCAACAGCTTCCCTTCTGTTTCTCCTCTCTCTCGATGCCCATCTGTTCTCTCCTCTCTCCGGATGCCCTTCTGTAATCTCCTCTTTCTGGAGGCCCTTCTGCTGTCTTCTCTCTCTGGATGCCCTTCTGTTCTCTCCTCTCTCCGGATGCCCTTCTATAATCTCCTCTCTCTGGATTCCCTTCTGTCCTTTTCTCTCTCTGGATGCCCTTCTGTTCTCTCCTCTCTCTGGATGCCCTTCTGTCTTCTCCTCTCTCTGGATGCATTTCTGTTCTCTCCTCTCTCTGGATGACCTTTTGTCTTCTCCTCTTTCCCGATGCCCTTTTGTTCTCTACTCTCTCTGAATGCCCTTCTGTTCTCTCCTCTCTCTGGACTCGATTCTGTCTTCTCCTTCTCTGGATTCCCTTCTGTTCTCTCCTCTCTCTAGATGTCTTTCTGTCTTCTCCTCTCTCTGTATGGCCTTCTGTACTATATTATGTGAATGCCCTTCTTTGCTCTCCTCTCTCTGGTTGCCCTTCTGCTCAGTCTTCTCTCTGGAGGAAATTCTGTCTATTCCTCTCTCTGGATGCCCTTCTGTCTTCTCCTCTCTCTGGATGCCCTTTCTTCTCTCCTCTCACGGGATGCCCTTCTTCCCTCTCCTCTCTCTGGATGCCTTTCTGTTTTCTCCTCCCTCTGGTTGCCCTTCTATACTCTCCTCTTTCTGGATGCCCTTCAGTCTTCTTCTCTCTCCCTATGAACTTATGTACTCTTGATCTCCAGCTTCCCTAGTGTCTTCTCTTCTCTCTGGATGCCCATCTGTTCTCTCCTCTTTCTGGATTTGCTTCTGTCTTCTTCTAATCTGGATGCCCTTCTGTTCTCTCCTCTTTCTGGATGCCCTTCTGTTCTCTCCTATATCTAGATGCCCTTCTGTCTTCTCTTCTTTCTGTGTGGCATTCTGTACTATTGTATGTGAATGCCCTTCTTTCCTCTCCTCTCTCTTTCTTCTCTTCTGCTCTGTCTTCTGTCTGGAGGAAATTTTGTCACCTCCTCTCTATGGATGCCCTTCTGTTCTCTCCTCTCTCCCGATGCCCTTCTCTCTTCTCCTCTGGATGTTAGTGTGCTCCCTCCTCTCACTGGATACCCTTTTGTTCTCTCCTCTCTTTGGATTCCCTTCTGTCTTATTCTCTCTCTGGATGCCCTCTTGTTCTCTCCTCTCTCCGGATGCCCTTCTTTCTTCTCCTCTCTCTGGATTCCCTTCTGCTCTCTCCTCTTTCTGTAAGTCCTACATTTCTCTCCTTTTTTCTAGATGCCCTTCTGTTCTCTCCTCTCTCCGGTGCCCTTCTGTCTTTTCTCTCTGGATGTTCTTCTGCTCTCTCCTCTCTATGGATGCCCTACTGTTCTCATCTTTTTCTGGATGCCCTTTTGTTCTCTCCTCTCCCTGGATGGCCTTCTGTCTTCTCCTATCTCTGGATGCCCTTCTGCTCTCTCCTCTCTCTGGATGCCCATCTGTCTTATCGTATCTATGGATGGCCTGCTTTTTTCTACTCTCTCTGGATGACCTTCTTTTCTCTCCTCTATCCAGATGCCATTCTGTCTTCTTTTTCTGGATGCCCTTCTGTTCTTTACTCTCTCTGGATGCCTTTCTGTCCTCTCTTCTCTCTGGATGTCCTTCTGTCTCATTATCTCTCTGGATGCCCTTCTGTTGTCTCCTCTCTCTAAATTCTATTCTGTCCTCTCATTCCTAAAGATGACTTTCTGTTCCGTT
Organism: Arvicanthis niloticus; assembly: GCF_011762505.2. Classification (NCBI taxonomy): domain Eukaryota; kingdom Metazoa; phylum Chordata; class Mammalia; order Rodentia; family Muridae; genus Arvicanthis; species Arvicanthis niloticus. The sequence goes on from NW_023044983.1 coordinate 205,105, forward strand.
CTCTCTCTGGATGATCTTCTGTTTTCTCATCTCTGTGGATGCCCTTCTGTTCTCTCCTCTCTCTGGAAGATCTTCTGTTCTCTCATCTCTCTGGTTGCCCTTCTGTTCTCTCCTCTCTTTGGATACTCTTCTTTTCTCTTCTCCCTAGATGTCATTCTATAATCTCCTCTATATGGATGCCTTCTCTCTTCTCCTCTATCTGGATGCACATATGTTCTCTCCTCTCTTGGATGCCCTTCTGTCTTCTTCCCACTCTGGATGCCCTTCTGTCTTCTCCTCTCTCTGGATGCCCTTCTGTTCTCTCCTCTCTTGGATGTCCTTCTGTCTTCTTCTCTCTCTTGATTCCCTACTGTCCTCTAATATTTCTCTTTGTCTTTCTGTTCTCTTCTCTCTATGGAGGCTCTACTGTACGCTCATCTCTCTGGATGTCCTTCTGTAATCTCCTCTCTCTGGATGCCCTTCTGTTCCCTCCTATCTCAGGATTCCCTTCTGTTCTCTCCTCTCTCTGTATCCCCTTCTCTCTTCTCTTCTCTCTGGATGACCTTCTGTTGGCTCCTCTCTCTACATGCTCTTCTGTTCTCTCCTCTCTCTGGAAGCCCTTCTGTTCTCTCCTCTCTCTGGATGCCCTTCTGTCTTTTCGTCTCTATGGATTACCTTCTTTTGTCTCCTCTCTCTGGATGACCTTCTTTTCTCTCCTCTATCCAGATGCCATTTTGTCTTCTCCTCTCTCTGGATGCACTTCTGTTCTTTCCTCTCTCTGGATGCCCTTCTATCCTCTCCTCTCTCTGGATGCCCTTCTGTCTCATCATTTCTCTATCTAGATTCTATTCTGTCCTCACATCCCTCTGGATGCCCTTCTGTTCCCTTCTCTCTCTGGATAATCTTCTGTTCCCTCAACTCTGTAGATGCCATTCTGTTCTCTACTCTCTCTGGAAGATCTTTTGTTCTCTCATCTCTCTGTATGCCCTTTTGTCCTCTCCCCTCTTTGGATGCCCTTCTGTTCTCTCCTCTCTCTGGATGCCCTTCTTTCCTCTCTTGTTTCTGGATGCCTTTCTGTTTTTACTCTCTCTGGATGCCCTTCTCTTCTCTCCTCTCTCTGGATGCCCTTCTGTCCTCTCATCCATCTGGATGCCCTTCTGTCTTCTTCTCTCTCTGGATGCCCTTCCTTTCTTTTCTCTCTGGATGCCCTTCTGTAATCTCCCCTCTCTGGATGATCTGTCTTCTCCTTTCTCTGGATGCACTTATGTTCTCTCCTCTTTCTGGATGGCCTTCTGTCTTCTCCCCTCTCTGGATGCCCTTCTGTCCTCTCCTCTCTCTGGATGCCCTTCTGTTCTCTCCACTCTGTATGCCCTTCTGTCCTCTTCTCTCTCTGAATTTTCTTCTGTCCTCTAATCTCTCTGGTTGCCTTTCTGTTCTGTTCTAAGTATGGAGGCTCTCCTGTACTCTCATCTCTCTGGTGCCCTTCTGTTCTCTCCTCTCTATTCATGACCTTCTGTCTTCTCCTTTCTCAATGCCATTCTATCTTCTCCGCTCTCTGGATGCCCTCCTGTCCTTTCCTTCTATCTATCCAGATGCACATCTTTCCTCTCCTCTCTCTGGATGCCCTTCTGTCTTCTCCACTGTCTGGATGCCCTTCTGTTCTCTCCTCTCTATGTAGGCCCTTCTGTCCTCTCATCTCTCTGGATGCCCTTTGGTCTTCTCATTTCTGTGGATGCCCTTCTGTTATATCCCCTCTCTGGATGCCCTCTGTCTTCTCCACCCTATGGTTGCCCTTCTGTTCCCTTCTCTCTCTGGATGATCTTCTGTTTCCTCCAGTCTCTGAATGCCCTTTTTTCTATTCTCTTCTGGATGTTTTTCTGTCTTCTCCTCTCTATATGCCGTTCTGTTCTCTCCTCTCACTCGATGCCCTTCTGTCTTATCCTCTCTGTGGATGCCCTTTTGTTCTCTCCTCTGACTGCATGACCTTCTTTCTGCTCCTCTCTCTCAATGCTCTTCTGTTCTCTCCTCTGTCAGGATGCCCTTCTGTCCTCTCCTCTCCTCGATGCCCTTCTGTCTTCTCCTCTCTATGGATGCCCTTCTGTTCTCTCCTCTGTCTGGATGACCTTCTTTCTGCTCCTATCTCTTGATGTGCTTCTCTTCTCTCTTCTCTCTGGATGATTTTCTGTTCTCTCCAGTCTCAGGATGCCCTTCTGTCCACCCTTTCTCTGGATCCCCTTCTGTTCTATCCTCTCTCCAGATATCCTACTGTCCTCTCCTCTCTCTGCATATTCTTCTGTCTTTTCTTCTCTCTGGATGACCTTCTGTTCTCTCCTCTATCCGGATGCCCTTCTGTCATCTCTTCTTTATTGATGCCCTTCTGTTCATTCCTCTCTCTGTATGCCCTTCTGTCCTCTTGTCTCTCTGGATGCTTTTCTGTTTTCACCTCTCAATTGATGCCCTTCTGTTTTCTCCTCTCTCTACATGCCCTTCTGTTCTCTCATCCCTCAGGATGCCCTTCTCCTCTCCTCGCTCTGGTTGCCCTTCTGTTCTTTCTCACTATAGATGCTCTCCTGTACTCTCATCTCTCTGGATGCCCTTCTGTTTTCTCCTCTCTCCGGATGCACTTTTTTCTTTTCCTTTCTCTGGATGCCCTTCTGATCTCTCCTCTCTTTGGATGACCTTCTGTTCTCTCATCTCTTTGGATGCCCTCTGTCTTCTCCCCTCTATGGATGCCCCTCTGTTCTCTTCTCATTCTAGATGATCTTCTGTTTCCTCCACTCTCTAGATGCCCTTGTGTTCTATCCTCTTCTGGATGTTTTTCTGTCTTCTCCTCTCTCTGTATGCCATTCTGTCGTCTCCTCTCACTCGATGCCCTTCTGTCTTCTCCTCTATTTGGATGCCCTTCTGTTCTCTCCGCTGACTGCATGACCTTCTTTCTGCTCCTCTCTCTGGATGTTCTTCTGTTGTCTCCTCTCTCTGGATGTGCTTCTGTTCTCTACTCTCTCTAGATACCCTTATGTCTTTTCTATGCTCTGGATACTCTTCTGTTCTCTCTTCTCTCTGTAGGCCATTTAGTCCTCTTCTTTCTCGGAATGCCCTTCTATCCTCTCCTCTCTCTGGATTCCCTTCTGTCCTCTCCTCGCTCTGGTTGCCCTTCTGTTCTTTCTCACTACAGATGCTCTCCTGTACTCTCATCTCTCTGGATGCCCTTCTGTTTTCTCCTCTCTCCGGATGCCCTTTTTTCTTTTCCTTTCTCTGGATGCCCTTCTGATCTCTCTTCTCTTTGGATGACCTTCTGTTCTCTCATCTCTTTGGATGCCCTCTGTCTTCTCCCCTCTATGGATGCCCCTCTGTTCTCTTCTCATTCTAGATGATCTTCTGTTTCCTCCACTCTCTAGATGCCCTTGTGTTCTATTCCTTCTGGATGTTTTTCTGTCTTCTCCTCTCTCTGTATGCCATTCTGTCCTCTCCTCTCACTCGATGCCCTTCTGTCTTCTCCTCTATTTGGATGCCCTTCTGTTCTCTCCGCTGACTGCATGACCTTCTTTCTGCTCCTCTCTCTGGATGCTCTTCTGTTCTCTCCTTATTCCGGATGCCCTTCTGACTGCTCTTCTCTCTACATGCCCTTCTGTTCTCTCAGCTCTCTAGATTCCCTTCATTACTCACATCTCTCTGGATGCCACTCTGTTCTCTTCTCTCTATGGATGCTCTTCTTTTCTCTCATCTCTCTAGATTCTCTTCTGTCCTCTCATCCCTTCAGAAGGGTGCCCTTCTGTTCCCTTCTCTCTCTGGATGATCTTCTGATCTCTCATTTCTGTGGTAGCCTTTCTGTTTACTCCTCTCTCTGGAAGATCTTCTGCTCTCTCATCTCTCGGTATGCCCTTTTGTCTGCTCCTCTCTCTGGATGCTCTTCTGTTTTCTCATCTTTCTGGATGCCCTTGTGTCCCCTCCTCTCCCTGGATACTCTTCTGTCTTCTCCTTTCTCTGGATGCCCTCTTGTCCTCTACTCTCTCTGGATGCCTTTCTGTTCTCTCCTCACTCCAGATGCCCTTCTGTCTTCTCTCTCTGTGCATGTCCTGTTTTACTCTCTATATGGATGCCCTTCTGTGTTCTCCTCTCTGTACATGCCTTTTTGTTCTCTCCTCTCACTAGATTCACTTCTGTCCTCTCATCTCTCTGAAAGCCCTTCTGTTCTGTTTTTTCTCTGGATGCCCTTCTGTCTTTTTGTCCCTCTTGATGACCATCTGTTGTCTCCTCTCTCTGGTTGACCTTTTGTTTTCTCCTCTATACAGATGTCTTCTGTCTTCTTCTCTCTCTGGATGCCCTTCTGTTCTTTCCTCTCTCTTGATGCCCTTCTGTCCTCTCCTCTCTCTGGATGCCATTCTGTCTTGCCCTCTTTCTGGATGCCCTTCTGATCTCCCCACCCTCAGGATGCTCTTCTTTACAGTCATCTCTCTGGATGTCCTTCTGTCTTCTTTTTTCTCTGGATAACCTTCTGTTTTCACCTATCTATGGATGCCTTTCTTTCTTCTCCTCCTCTACATGCCTTTCTTTCTCTCGAATCTCTCTGGATGCCCTTTTGTCTTCTCCTCTAACTGGATGCCCTTCTGTCCTCTTCTCTCTCTGGATGCCCTTCTGTCTTTTCGTCACTATGGATGACCTTCTGTTGTCTCCTCTCTCTGGATAACCTTCTGTCTCATCATCTCTCTGTATGCCCTTCTGTTCTATTCTCTCTCTAGATTCTATTCTGTACTCTCTTCCTTCTGGATGATGTTCTGTTTGCTCATCTCTGTGGATGCCCTTCTGTTCTCTCCTCTCTCTGGAAGATCTTCGGTTCTATCATATCTCTGGTTGCCCTTGTGTCCTCTCCTCTCTCTGGATGCTCTTCTATTCTCTCATCTCTCTGGATTCCCTTCTGTTCTCTCCTCTTTTGGATGCCCTTCTCTCCTCTTTTCTCTCTGGATTTCTTTCTGTTCTCTAATACCTCTCTTTGCCTTTCTGTACTCTTCTCTCTATGTAGGCCCTTCTGCCCTCTCCTCTCTCTGGATGTGTTTTGGGCTTCTCCTTTCCTTAGATGCCCTTCTGTTCTCTCCTCTCGCTGGATGGCCTCTGTCCTCTCCTTCTCTGGATGCCCTTTTGTACTTTTCTCTCTCTGGATTCCCTTCTTTCCTCTTCTCTCTCTGGATGCCCTTCTGTCTTTTCTTCTCTATGGATGCCCTTCATTTCTCTCCTCTCTACAGATTCCCTTCTGTCCTCTTCTCTCCCTGTATGCCCTTCTGTCTTCTCCTCCCTCTGAATGACCTTCTGTTGTCTCCTCTCTCTGGATGTCCTTCGGTTCTCTCCTCTAAATGGATGCCCGTCTGTCTTCTCCTCTCTCTGGATGCCCTTCTTTTTTCACCTTACTTGGATGCCCTTTTGTCTTCATCTCTCTCTACATGCCATTCTGTTCTCTCCTCTCTCTGGAAGTCCTTCTGTCTTCCCCTCTCTCTGTATGCCCTTCAGTGTTCTCCACTCTCTGGATACCTGTCGGTATCTCTCCTCTCTATGTAGGCCCTTCTGTCCTCTCCTTTCGCTGGATGGCCTTCAGTTTTCTTCTCTCTCTAGATGACCTTCTGTCCTCTTCTCTCTCTGGATTCCCTTCTTTCCTCTACACTCTCTCTGGATGCCCTTCTTTCTTCTCTACTCTCTGGATGCCCTTCTGTCTTCTCTTCTCCATGGATACCCTTCTATCCTCTCCTCTCTTTTGATGCCTTTCTGTTTTCTCCTCTCTTTTGATGCTCTTCTGTTCTATCCATTCTCTGGATGCCCTTCTGTTCTCTCCTCTTGCTGTATGGCCTTCTGTCCTCTCCTCTCCCTGGATGCCCTTCTGTCCTCTTCTCTCTCTGGATTACCTTTTTTCCTCTACTCTCTCTGGATGCCCTTCTGTCTTCTCTTCTACCTGGATGCCCTTCTGTCCTCTCCTCTCTCTGTATGCCCTTCTGTTTTCTCCTCCCTCTCGATGACCTTCTCCTGTCTCCTCTCTCTGGATGCCCTTCAGTTCTCTCCTCTAACTGGATGCCCATCGGTCTTTTCCTCTCTCTGGATGCCCTTCTGTTTTCACCTTTCTATGACTGCCCTTTAGTATTCTTCTCTCTCTACATGCAATTCTGTTCTCTCCTCTCTCTGGAAGCACTTCTGTTCTCTCCTCTCTCTGGATTCCCTTCTGTCTTCTCCTCTCTCTGGATGACAGTCTTTTGTCTCCTCTCTGGATGACCTTCTTTTCTCTCCTCTACCCAGATGCCCTTCTGTCTTCTCCTTTCTCTTGATGCCACTCTGATTTTTCCTCTCTCTGGATGCCCTTCTGTCCTCTCCTCTCTCTGGATGCCCTTCTGTCTTCCCCTCTCTCTTGATGACCTTCTGATCACTCCACTCTCTTTATGCTCTTCTGTCAAGTAATCTCTCTGGATGCCCTTCTCTGTTCTCCTCTCTCTGGATGCCCTTCTGTTTTCACCTATCTATTGAGGCCTTTATGTCTTCTTCTCTCTCTACATGCCTTTCTGTCCTCTCATCTCTCTGGATGCCCTTTTGTATTCTCCTCTCTCTGGATGCCCTTCTGTCCTCTCCTCTCTCTGAATGCCCTTCTGTATTTTCATCACTCTGGATGACCTTCTGTTGTTTCCTCGCTCTGGATGCCCTTCTGTTCTCTACTTTCTCTAGATTCTCTTCTGTCCTCTCATCCCTCTGGATGCCCTTCTGTTACCTTCTCTCTCTGGATGCCCTTCTGTCTTCGCCTCACTCTGTATGCCCTTCTGTTCCCTTCGCTCTCTGGATGCCCTTCTGTCCTCTCCTCACTCTGGATGCCCTTCTGTCCACTCCTCTTTCTGGATGGCTTTCTGTTCTCTCCTCTCTCTGGATCCCTTTTGTACTCTCTTCTCTGGATCCCTTCTGTATTCTCCTCTCTCTAGATGCCCTTCTGTTCTCTCCTGTCTCTGGATGCCCTTCTGTCTTCTCCTCTCTCCCTATGCCCTTCTGTTCTCTCGATTCTCCCGATGCCGTTCAATATTCTCCTCCATCTGGATGTCCGACAATTTTCTATTCACTCTAGATATCCTTCTGTCCTCTCCTGTCTCTAGATGCCCTTCTTTTCTCTCCATTCACTGGATGCCATTCTGTCCTTTTCTCTCTTTGGATGCCCTTCTGACTTCTCCTCTCCCCGGATGCCCTTCGGTCCTCTTCTCTCTCTGGATGTCCTTCAGTGTTCTGCTCTCTCTGGATGGGCTTCTGTTCTCTCTTCTTTCTGGATTCTCTCCTCTTCTCTCATTTCTCTGGAAGACCTTCTGTTTTCTCTTCTTTTGTGATGTACTTATGTCTTCTCCATTCTCTGGATGACATTCTGTCTTCTTCTTTCTTTGGATGCCTTTCTGTACTCTCCTCTCTCTGGATGCCCTATTTTCCTCTCCTCTCTCTGGATACCCTTCTGTTCTCTCCTCTCTCTGTATGCCCTTCTGTCCTGTCCTCTCCCTGTATGCCCTTTTGTCTTCTCCTCCCTCTAAATGACCTTTTGTTGTCTCCTCTCTCTGGATGCCCTTCGGTTCTCTCCTCTATCTGGATGCCCATCTGTCTTCTCCTCTCTCTGGATGCCCTTCTTTTTCAACTATTTTGGATGCCCTTCTGTCTTCTTCTCTCTCTACATGCCCTTATGTTCTCTCCTCTCTCTGGAAGCCCTTCTGTTCTCTCCTCTCTCTGGATGCCCTTCTGTCTTGTCGTCTCAATGGATGACTGTCGGTTCTCTCCTCTCTGGAAGCCCTTCTATCTTCTCCTCTATCGGATGCCCTTCTGTCTTATCCTCTCTCTGGATGCCCTTCTAATCTCTCCACTCACTGGATGCTCTTCTGTCCAGTCATCTCTCTGGATGCCCTTCTGTCTTCTCCTCTCTCTGGATGCCCTTTTGTTTTCACCTATCTATGGATGCCTTTCTGTCTTGTGCTCTCTCTACATGCCTTTCTGTCCTCTCAACTCTCTGGATGCCCTTCTGTTTTCTCTTCTCTCTGGATGCCCTTCTGTTCTCTTCTCTTTGGATGCCCTTCTGTCCTCTCCTCTCTCTGGATGCCCTTCTGTCTTTTTGTCACTCTGGATGACATTCTTTTGTCTCCTCTTTCTGGATTACCTTCTGTCCTCTCCTCTCTCTGGATGCCATTCTGTCTTCTCATCTCTCTGGATTCCCTTCTGTTCTCTCCTTTCTCTAGATTCTCTTCTGTCCTCTCATCCCTCTGGATGCCCTTCTGTTCCCTTCTCTCTCTTGATGCCCTTCTGTCCTCTGCTCACTCTGGATGCCCTTCTGTCCACACCTCTCTCTGGATGGCTTTCTGTTCTCTCCTCTCTCTGGATCACTTTTGTACTCTCTTCTCTGGATCCCTTCTGTACTCTCCTCTCTCTGGATTCCCTTCTCTCTTCTCCTCTCTCCCTATGCCCTTCTGTTCTCTCTATTCTCTCAATGCCCTTCAATATTCTCCTCCATCTGGATGCCCGACAATTTTCTCCTCACTCTGGATATCCTTCTGTCTTCTCCTCTCTCTAGATGCCTTTGTTTTTTCTCCGCTAACTGGATGCCATTCTGTCCTCTCCTCTCTCTGCATGCCATTCTGTCTTCTCCTCTCTCTGGATGCCCTTTGGGCCTCTTCTCTCTCTGGATGTCCTTCAGTCTTCTGCTCTCTCTGGATGGGCTTCTGTTCTTTCCTCTTTCTGGATTCCCTCCTGTTCTCTCATCTCTCTGGATGCCCTTTTGTTCTCCCTTCTTTTGGGATTTCCTTCTGTCTTCTCCATTCTCTGGATGCCCTTCTGTCTTCTCCTTTCTTTGGATGCCCTTCTGTACTCTCCTCTCACTTGATTCACTATTTTCCACTCCTCTCTCTGGATACCCTTCTGTTCTCTCCTCTCTCTGTATGCCCTTCTGTCCTCTACTCTCCCAGTATGCTCTTCTGTCTTCTCCTCCCTCTAAATGACCTTTTGTTGTCTCCTCTCTCTAGATGCCCTTCGGTTCTCTCCTCTAACCGGATGCCCATTTGTCTTCTCCTCTCTCTGGATGCTCTTCTTTTTTCACCTATCTTGGATGGCCTTCTGACTTTTTCTCTCTCTACATGCCATTCTGTTCTCTCCTCTCTCTGGAAGCCCTTCTGTTCTCTTGCTCTATGGATGTCCTTCTGTCTTGTAGTCTCTATGGATGACCGTCTGTTCTCTCCTCTCTGGAAGCCCTTCTGTCTTCTCCTCTATCGGATGCCCTTCTGTCTTATCCTCTCTCTGGATGCCCTTCTAATCTCTCCACTCACTGGATGCTCTTCTGTCCAGTCATCTCTCTGGATGCCCTTCTGTCTTCTCCTCTCTGTGGATGCCCTTTTGTTTTCACCTATCTATGAATGGCCTTCTGTTTTGTCCTCTCTCTACATTACCTTCTGTCCTCTCAACTCTCTGGATGCCCTTCTGTCTTCTCTTCTCTCTGAATGCCCTTCTGTTCTCTTCTTTTTGGATGCCCTTCTGTCCTCTCCTCTCTCTGGATGCCCTTCTGTCTTTTTTGTCACTCTGGATGACATTCTTTTGTCTCCTTTTTCTGGATGCCCTTCTGTTTTCTCCTCTCTGCATGCCCTTCTGTTCTTTTCTCTCCCTGAATGCGCTTCTGACCTCTCCTCTCTCGGAATGCAATTTTGTCTTCTCATCTCTCTGGATGCCCTTCAGTTCTCTCCTCTCCCTAGATTCTCTTCTGTCCTCTCATCCCTCTTGATACCCTTCTGTTCCCTTCTCTCTCTGGATGATCTTCTGTTCGCTCATCTCTGTGGATGGCCTTCTGTTCTCTCCTATCTCTGGAAGTCCTTTTGTTCTCTCATCTCTCTGGATGCCCTGTGTCTCTACTCTCTCTGGAAGCTCTTCTGTTCTCTCATCTCTCTGGATGCGCTTCTGTCATCTCCGCTCTATGGATGTCCTACTATTGTGTCCTTTCTCTGGATGCCCTTCTGTCCTCTCCTCTCTCTGGATGCCCTTCTGTCCTCACCTCTCTCTGGATGCCCTTCTGTACTCTCCATGCTCTGGATGCCCTTTTGTCCTCTCCTCTCTCTGGATTTTTTCCTGTCCTCTCATATCTCTGGTTGCCCTTCTGTTCTCTTTTCTCTCTAGATTTTCTTCTGTTCTCTCATCTCTCTGGATGCCCTTCTGTTCTCTCCTCTTTCTGGATGATCTTCTATTTTCTCCTCTCTTTGGATTCCCTTATGTTGTCTCCACTCTCTCGATGGTCTTCTGTTCTTTCCAATCTGTGGATGCCCTTCTGTACTCTCCTCTCTCTACATGCCTTTCTGTTCTCTCCTCTCTCTGTAGATGCCTTTCTCTCCTCTCCTCTCTCTGGATGCCCTTCTGTCCTCTCCTCTCTTTTGAGGCCTTTCTGTTCTCTCCTCTCACTGGATGCCCTTCTGTCTTCTCCTTTCTCTGGATGCCCTTCTGTCTTCTCTGCTCTCTGGATACCATTCTATTCTCTACTCTCTCCTGATGCCCTTCTGTCTTCTTTGCTCTCTGGATGCATTTCTGTGCTCTCCTCTCTCTGGATGCCCATCTGTCTCATCATCTCTCTGGATGCCCTTCTGTTTTCTCCTCTCTCTAGGTTCTATTCTGTCCTCTCATCCCTCTGGATGATCTTCTGTTCTGTTCTCTCTATGGATGATCTTCTGTTCCCTCATCTATGTGGATGCCCTTCTGTTCTCTCCTCTCTCTGGAAGATCTTCTGTTCTCTCATCCCTCTGGATGCTCTCGTGACCTCTCCTCTCTCTGGCTGCCCTTCTGTCCTCTCCTCTCTCTGGATGCCCTTCTGTTCTCCCCTATCTTGGATGCCCTTCTGTCCTTTTCTCTCTCTGGATTCCCTTCTGTCCTCTAATATCTCTCTTTTTCTTTCTGTTCTCTTCTTTCTATGGATGCTCCCCTGTACTTTCATTTCTCTGGATGGCCTTTTGTTCTTTCCTCTTTCTGGATGTCCCTCTGTCTTCTCCTCTCTCTGGTTGCCCTTCTGTCTTCTCTTCATTCTGTATGCCCTTCTTTTCTCTTTTCTTTGGATGCCCTTCTGTCCTCTCCTCTCTCTGAATGCCCTTCTGTCTTTTTGTCAATCTGGATGACCTTCTGTTGTCTCCTCTTTCTGGATTACCTTCTGTTCCTCCTCTTTCTGGATGCCCTTCTGTTTCTCCTCTCTCTGCATGCCCTTCTGTCCTCTTCTTCCTCTGGATTCCCTTATGTCCTCTAATGTTTCTGGTTGCCTTTTGTTTTCTTCTCTCTATGGAACCTTTCCTGTATTCTCATCGCTCTGGATGCCCTTCTGTCTTCTCCTATCTCTGGATGCCTTTCTGTCTTCTCTGCTCTCTGGATGACCTTCTGTACTCTCCTATCTCTTAATGCCCTTCTGTCTTCTCCTCTCTCTGGATGCTCTTCTGTTCTCTCCTCTCTTTGGATGCCCTTCTGTTCTATCCCCTAACCAGATGCACATCTGTCCTCTCCTCTCTCTTGATGCCCTTCTGTTTTCTTCTCTCTCTGGAAGCCCTTCTGTTCTCACCTCTGTATATAGGTCATTCTGTCCTCTCCTCTTTCTGGATGTGCTTCGGTCTTCTCCTTTCTCTGGATGCCCTTCTTTTCTCTCCTCTCGCTGAATGGCCTCCTGTCCTATCCTTTCTCTGGAAGCCCTTCTGTCTTTTTCTCTCCCTGGATTCTCTTCTTTCCTCTTCTCTCTCTAGATGCCCTTCTGTCTTCTCTTCTCTCTGGATGCCCTTCAGTTCTCTCCTCTCTGTGGATTCCCTTCTGTCCTCTTTTCTCCCTGTATGCCCTTCTGTCTTCTCCTTCCTTCGGATGCCCTTCTGTCTTCCCCTCTCACGGGATGCATTTCTGATCTCTCCACTCACTGGATGTTCTTCTGTCCAATCATATCTCTGGATGCCCTGTGTCTCTACTCTCTCTGGATGCTCTTATGGTCTCTTATCTCTTTGGATGCCCTTCTGTCTTCTCCTCTCTCTACATGCCTTTCTGTTCTCTCCATTCTCTGGATACACTTCTGTCCTCTCCTCTCTTTTTATGCCTTTCTGTCCTCTCCTCTCTCTGGATGGCCTTCTGTCTTCTCCTCTCCCTGGATGCCCTGCTTTTTTCTTCTCTCTGGATGCCTTTCTGTAATTTTCTCTCTCACTTGATGCCTTCTGTCTTCTCCTCTCTCTGGATGCACTTCTGTTCTCTCCTCTCTCCAGATGCCTTTCTTTCCCATCCTCTCTCTGGGTGCCCTTCTCTAGTCTCCTCTCTCTGGAGTCCCTTCTGTCCTCTCCTCTCTCTGCATGCCCTTCTGTCCTCTCCTCTCTTGGAGGCCCTTCTGTCCTCTTCTTACTCTATATTTCATTCTGTCCTCTAATTTATCTGGTTGGCTTTTTGTACTCTTCTCTCTATCGAGTCTCTCCTGTACTCTCATCTCTCTGGATGTTCTTCTGTTCTCTCCTCTCTCTGGATGCCCTTCTGTCTTCTCTTCTCTCTGGATGCCCTTCTGTTCTCTCCTCTCTCTTTATCCCCATTTTTACCCACCACTCTCTGGATGCCCTTCTATTCTCTCCTCTCTCTGGATTTCCTTCTGTTGTCTCCTCTCTCTAGATGCCCTTCTGTCTTCTCCACACTCTGTATGCCCTTCTGTTCTCTCTTCTCTCTGGAGGCCATTCTGTCCTCTCCTCTCTCTTGACGCCCTTCTATCCTCTCCTCTCTCTGGATTCCCTTCTGTCCTCTCCTCTCTCTCGTTGCCCTTCTGTTCTCTTCTCACTATAGATGCTCTCCGGTACTCTCATCTCTCTGGATGACCATGTGTTCTATCTTCTCTCTGGATGCCCTTCTGTCTTCTCTTCTCTATGGATGCTCTTCTGTCCTCTCCTCTCTTTTGATGTCCTTCTGTTTTCTCCTCTCGTCCGATTCTCTTCTATTCTCTCCTCTCTCTGGATGTCCTTCTGTATTCTCCTCTCTCTGGTTGACCTTCTTTAATCTCCTCCCTCTGGATGCCCTTCTGTCTTCTCTCTCTGGATGCCCTTCTGTTCTGTCCTCTCTCCGGATTCCCTTCTGTCCTTTCCTCTCTCTAGATGCCATACTGTCCTTTTCTCTCTCTGAATTTCCTTCTGTCCTCTCATATCTCTGGTTATCCTTCTGTCTCTTCTCTCTCTAGATTCTCTTCTGTCCTCTAATCTCTCTGGATGCACTTCTGTCTTCTTCTCTCTCTGGAAGCCCTTCTGTCCTCTCCTTTCTCCAGATGCCCTTCTGTTCTCTACTCTCTCTGGATGTGCTTCTGTCCTCTCCTCTCTGTGGATGCCCTTATGTTGTCTCCTCTCTCTTCATGATCTTCTGTTCTTCCCAATCTATGGATGCCCTTCTGTCCTCTCCTCTCTCTACATGCCTTTCTGTTCTCTCCTCCCTCTGGATGCACTTGTGTCCTCTCCTCTCTTTATGCCTTTCTGTTCTCTCCTCCAACTGGATTCCCTTCTGTCCTCTCATCTCTCTGGATGTCCTTCTGTCTTATCCTCTTTCTGGATAACCTTCTGATCTCTCCTCTCTCCGGATGCTCTTCTGTTTTCTCTTCACTCTTGATGCCCTTCTCTCTTCTCCTATCTCTGGATGCACTTCTGTATTCACCTCTCTATGGATACCCGTCTGTCTTCTCTGCTCTCTGGATACCGTTCTACTCTCTACTCTCTCTGGATGCCCTTCTGTCTTCTCTGCTCTCTGGATGCACATCTGTTCTCTCCTCTCTGTGCATGTCCTTCTGACCTCTCCTCTACTTGGATGCCCTTCAGTCCTCTCCTCTCTCTGGATACTTTTCTGTCCTCGACTCTGTCTGGATGCCCTACTGTTCTCTTCTCTCTTTGAATTACCTTTTTGTCTTCTCCTCTCCCTGGATGCGCTGCTCTTCTCTCCTCTCTCAAGATGCCCTTGTGTCCTCTATTCTCTCTGGATATCCTTCTGTACTCTCGTCTCTCTGGATTCCTTTTGTGCTCTCCTCTCTCTGGATGCCCTTCTGTCCTCTCTACTCTCTTGATGCCCTTCTGTCTTTTCCTGTCTCCCTATGCCCTACTGTTCTCTCAATTTTCTCGAGGCCCTTCAGTCTGCTACTCTCTGGAGTCCTGACAATTTTCTCCTTACTCTGGATATCCTTCTGTATTTTCCTCTCTCTAGATGCCCTTCTGTTATCTCCTCTCACTGGATGCCATTGTGTCCTCTCCTCTCTCTGGATGCCATTCTGTCTTCTCTATCCGGATGCCCTTCGGTCCTATTCTCTCTCTGAATGTCCTTCAGTCTTCTGTTCTCTCTGGATGGGCTTCTGTTCTCTCCTCTTTCTGGATTCTCTCCTGTACTCTCATCTCTTTGGATGCCCTTTTGTTCTCTCTTATTTTGGGATGTCCTTCAGTTCTCTCCTCTCTCTGGATGCCCTTATTTCCTGTCCTCTCACTGGATACCCTACTGTTCTCTCCACTCTCTGTATGCCCTTCTGTTCTCTCCTCTATCTGGATGCCCTTGTGTTCTCTTCTCTATCTGGATGCCATTTCTGTCCTCTCTTCTCTCTGGATGTCCTTCTGTCTTCTCCTCTCTCTGGATGCCCTTCTGTTCTCTTCTCTCTCTGGATGATCTTCTGTTCTCTAATCTCTCTTGATGCCCTTGTGTCCTCTCCTCTCTCTGGATGCCCTTCTGTCTTCTCCTTTCTCTGGATGCCCTTCTGTCATCTCCTCTCTTTTGATGCCCTTCTGTTTTCTCCTCTCATCTGATGCTTTTCTATCTCCCTTCTCTCTGGATGCCCTTCTGTATTCTCCTCTCTCTGGATGCCCTTCTTTACTCTCCTCTCTCTGGATGCCCTTCTATCTTCTCCTCACTCTGGATGCCCTTCTGTCCTCTCCTCTTTCTAGATTTCATTCTGTCCTCTCATGTCTCTAGTTTCCCTTCTGTTCTCTTCTCTCTCTAGATTCTCTTCTGTCCTCTAATCTCTCTAGATGCCCTTCTGTCTTCTTCTCTCTCCGGATGCCCTTCTGTTCTCTCCTCTCTCTGGATGCCCTTCTGTCCTCTTCTCTCTCTGGATTCCCTTCTTTCTTCTACTCTCTCTGGATGCCCTTCTGTCTTCCCTTCTCTCTGGATGACCTTCTGTTCTCTCCTCTCTCCGGATTTTCTTCTGTCCTTCCTCTCTATTTATGCCCTTCTGTCTTCTTTTTTCTTTGGATGCCCTTCTGTTCTCTTCTCTCACTGGAATCCTTGTTCTCCTATCCTCTTTCTGGATACCCTTCTGTTTACTCTTCTCTCTAGATGCCCTTCTGTTCTATCCTCTATCTTGATGCCATTCTGTCCTCTCCTCTCTCTGGATGCCCTTCTATCTTCTCCTCTCTCCGGATGCCCTTCGGTCCTCTTCTCTCACTGGATGTCCTTCAGTCTTGTGCTCTCTCTGGATGGGCTTCTGTTCTCTCCACTTTCTGGATTCTCTCCTGTTCTCTCATCTCTCTGGATGCCCTTCTGTCCTCTCTACTCTCTTGATGCCCTTCTGTCTTTTCCTGTCTCCCTATGCCCTACTGTTCTCTCAATTTTCTCGAGGCCCTTCAGTCTGCTACTCTCTGGAGTCCTGACAATTTTCTCCTTACTCTGGATATCCTTCTGTATTTTCCTCTCTCTAGATGCCCTTCTGTTATCTCCTCTCACTGGATGCCATTGTGTCCTCTCCTCTCTCTGGATGCCATTCTGTCTTCTCTATCCGGATGCCCTTCGGTCCTATTCTCTCTTTGAATGTCCTTCAGTCTTCTGTTCTCTCTGGATGGGCTTCTGTTCTCTCCTCTTTCTGGATTCTCTCCTGTACTCTCATCTCTTTGGATGCCCTTTTGTTCTCTCTTATTTTGGGATGTCCTTCAGTTCTCTCCTCTCTCTGGATGCCCTTATTTCCTGTCCTCTCACTGGATACCCTACTGTTCTCTCCACTCTCTGTATGCCCTTCTGTTCTCTCCTCTATCTGGATGCCCTTGTGTTCTCTTCTCTATCTGGATGCCATTTCTGTCCTCTCTTCTCTCTGGATGTCCTTCTGTCTTCTCATCTCTCTGGATGCCCTTCTGTTCTCTTCTCTCTCAGGATGATCTTCTGTTCTCTAATCTCTCTTGATGCCCTTGTGTCCTCTCCTCTCTCTGGATGCCCTTCTGTCTTCTCCTTTCTCTGGATGCCCTTCTGTCATCTCCTCTCTTTTGATGCCCTTCTGTTTTCTCCTCTCATCTGATGCTTTTCTATCTCCCTTCTCTCTGGATGCCCTTCTGTATTCTCCTCTCTCTGGATGCCCTTCTTTACTCTCCTCTCTTTGGATGCCCTTCTATCTTCTCCTCTCTATGGATGCCCTTCTGTCCTCTCCTCTTTCTAGATTTCATTCTGTCCTCACATATCTCTAGTTTCCCTTCTGTTCTCTTCTCTCTCTAGATTCTCTTCTGTCCTCTAATCTCTCTAGTTGCCCTTCTGTCTTCTTCTCTCTCCGGATGCCCTTCTGTTCTCTCCTCTCTCTGGATGCCCTTCTGTCCTCTTCTCTCTATGGATTCCCTTCTTTCTTCTACTTTTTCTAGATGCCCTTCTGTCTTCCCTTCTTTCTGGATGACCTTCTGTTCTCTCCTCTCTCCGGATTTTCTTCTGTCCTTCCTCTCTATTTATGCCCTTCTGTCTTCTTTTTTCTTTGGATGCCCTTCTGTTCTCTTCTCTCACTGGAATCCTTGTTCTCCTATCCTCTTTCTGGATACCCTTCTGTTTACTCTTCTCTCTAGATGCCCTTCTGTTCTATCCTCTATCTTGATGCCATTCTGTCCTCTCCTCTCTCTGGATGCCCTTCTATCTTCTCCTCTCTCCAGATTCCCTTCGGTCCTCTTCTCTCACTGGATGTCCTTCAGTCTTGTGCTCTCTCTGGATGGGCTTCTGTTCTCTCCACTTTCTGGATTCTCTCCTGTTCTCTCATCTCTCTGGATGCCCTTCTGTTCTCTCTTCTTTTAGGATGTCCTTCTGTCCTCTCCACTGTCTGGATGCTCTTCTGTATTCTCCTTTCTTTGGATGCCCATCTGTTCTCCCCTCTATCTTGATGCCCTATTTTTTTCCTCTCTCTTGATACTCTTCTGTTCTCTCCTCTCCTGTTTCCCCTTCTGTTCTCTCCTTTACCTGGATGACCTTGTGTCCTCTTCTCTCTATATATGCCATTTCTGTCCTCTCTTCTCTCGGGATGCCCTTCTGTCTTCTCCTCTCTCAGGATGCCCTTCTGTCTTCTCTTCACTATGGATGCCCTTCTGTCCTCTCCTCTCTTTTGATGCCCTTCTGTTTTCACCTCTCCTCTGATGCTCTTCTATTCTCTCCTTTCTGTGGATGCCCTTCTGTATTCTCCTCTCTCTGGATGCCCTTCTGGTCTCTCTTCTCTCTTGATGCACTTCTGTCACCCCTGCTCTATGGATGTCCTACTGTTATCTCCTTTCTCTGGATGCCCTTCTGTCCTCTCCTCTCTCTGGATGCCCTTCTGTCCTCACCTCTCTATGAATGCCCTTCTGTCCTCTCATATCTCTGGATGCCCTTCTGTCCTCTCCTCTCTCAGGATATTGTTTCTGTCCTCTTATATCTCTGGTTGCCCTTCTGTTCTCTTTTCTCTCTAGATTATCTTCTGTTCTGTCATCTCTCTGGATGCCCTTCTGTTCTCTCCTCTTTCTGAATGATCTTTTATTCTCTCTTCTCTTTGGATTCCCTTATGTTGTCTCCTTTGCTCCATGCTCTTCTCTTCTTCCCAATCTGTGGATGCCCTTCTGTACTCTCCTCTCTCTGGATGCCCTTCTGTCCTCTCCTCTCTCTGGATGCCTTTCTGTTCTCTCCTCTCACTGAATGCCCTTCTGTCTTCTCCTTTCTCTGGATGCCCTTCTGTCTTCTATTCTCTCTGGATACCGTTCTATTCTCTACTCTCTCTGGATGCCCTTCTGTCTTCTCTGCTCTCTGCATGCCCTTCTGTCCTCTCCTCTCTCAGGATATTGTTTCTGTCCTCTTATATCTCTGGTTGCCCTTCTGTTCTCTTTTCTCTCTAGATTATCTTCTGTTCTGTCATCTCTCTGGATGCCCTTCTGTTCTCTCCTCTTTCTGAATGATCTTTTATTCTCTCTTCTCTTTGGATTCCCTTATGTTGTCTCCTTCTCTCCATGCTCTTCTCTTCTTCCCAATCTGTGGATGCCCTTCTGTACTCTCCTCTCTCTGGATGCCCTTCTGTCCTCTCCTCTCTCTTGATGCCTTTCTGTTCTCTCCTCTCACTGGATGCCCTTCTGTCTTCTCCTTTCTCTGGATGCCCTTCTGTCTTCTCTGCTCTCTGGATACCGTTCTATTCTCTACTCTCTCTGGATGCCCTTCTGTCTTCTCTGCTCTCTGCATGCCCTTCTGTCCTCTCCTCTCTCTGGATGCCCTTCTGTCTCATCATCACTCTGGATGCCCTTCTGTTGTCTGCTCTCTCTAGATTCTATTCTGTCCTCTCATCCCTCTGGATGCTCTTCTGTTCCGTTCTCTCTATGGATGATCTTCTGTTCCCTTATATCTGTGGATGCCTTTCTTTTCTCTCTTCTGTCTGGAAGATCTTCTGTTCTGTCATCTCTCGGGATGCTCTTGTGTCCTCTCCTCTCTCTGAATGCCCTTCTGTTCTCTGTATCTCTGGATGCCAATCTTTTCTCTCTGGATGCCCTTCTGTAATCTCCTCTCTCTGGATGCCTTCTGTCTTCTCCTCTCTCTGGATGCACTTATGTTCTCTCCTCTCTCTGGATGCCCTTCTGTCTTCTCCCCTCTCTGGATGCCCTTCTGTCCTTTCCTCTCTTTGGATGCACTTCTGTTCTCTCCTCTCTTGGATGCCCTTCTGTCCTCTTCTCTCTCTGGATTCCCTTCTGTCCTCTAATATCTCTCTTTTTCTTTCTGTTCTCTTCTCTCTATGGAGGCTCTCCTGTACTCTCATCTCTCTGGATGCTCTTCTGTTTTCTCCTCGTTCTGGATGCCCTTTTGTCTTCTCCTCTCTCTGGATGCCCTTGTGTCTTCTCTTTTCTCTGGATTCCCTTCTTTTCTATTCTCTTTGGATGCCCTTCTGTCCTCTCCTCTCTCTGGATTCCCATCTGTCTTTTCGACAGTCTGGATGACCTTCTGTTGTCTCCTCTTTCTGCATTACCTTCTGTTCCTCCTCTTTCCGGATGCCCTTCTGTTTTCTCCTCTCTCTGCATGCCTTCTGTCCTCTTCTCTTTCTGGATTCCCTTCTGACCTCTAATCTTTCTGGTTGCCTTTCTGTTTTCTTCTCTCTATGGAAGCTCTCCTGTACTCTCATCACTCTGGATGCCCTTCTGTCTTCTCTGCTCTCTGGATGACCTTCTGTACTCTCCTATCTCTGAATGCCCTTCTGTCTTCTCCTCTCTCTGGATGCTCTTCTGCTCTCTCCTCTCTCTGCATGTTCTGTTGTTCTATACTCTATCCAGATGCACATCTGTCCTCTCCTCTCTCTTGATGCCCTTCTTTTTTCTTCACTCTCTGGAAGCCCTTCTGTTTTCTCCTCTCTATGTAGGCCCTTCTGTCCTCTCCTCTCTCTGGATGTTTTTCGGTCTTCTCCTTTCTCTGGATGCCCTTTTGTTCCCTCCTCTCTCTGAATGGTCTTCTATCCTCTCCTTTCTCTGGATGCCCTTCCGTCCTTTTCTCTACCTGGATTTCCTTCTTTCGTCTTCTCTCTCTGGATGCCCTTCTGTCTTCTCTTCTCGCTGGATGCCCTTAAGTTCGCTCATCTCTCTGGATTCCCTTCTGTCCTCTCCTCTCTCTGTATGCCCTTATATCTTCTCCCCCCTCTAAATGACCTTTTGATGTCTCCTCTCTCTAAATGCCCTTCGGTTCTCTCCTCTATCTGGATGCCCATCTGTCTTCTCCTGTCTCTGTATGCCCTTCTTTTTTCACCTATCTTGGATGCCCTTCTGTCTTCTTCTCTCTCCACAAGCCCTTCTGTTCTCTCCTCTCTCTGGAAGCCCTTCTGTTCTCTCCTCTCTGGAAGCCCTTCTTTCTTCTCGCTCCTTGGATGCCCTTTTGTCTTCTCTTCTCTCTTGATGCCCTTCTGATCTCTCCACTCACCGGATGCTCTTCTGTCCAGTCATCTATCTGGATGCCCTTCTCTCTTCTCCTCTCTCTTGATTCCCTTTTGTTTTTACCTATCTATGGATGCCCTTCTGTCTTGTCCTCTCTCTATATGCCTTTTTGTCCTCTCAACTCTCTGGATGCCCTGTTGTCTTCTCTTCTCTCTGGATGCCCTTCTGTTCTCTTCCCTTTGGAAGCCCTTCTGTCCTCTCCTCTCTCTGGATGCCCTTCTGTCTTTTTGGCACTCTGGATTACATTCTTTTGTCTTCTCTTTCTGGATTACCTTCTGTTCTTTCCTCTTTCTGGATGCCCTTCTGTTTTCATCCTAACTCTGCATGCCCTTCTGTTCTTTCCTCTCTCTGAATGCCCTTCAGTCCTCTCCTCTCACTGGATGCCCTTCTGTCTTCTCATCTCTCTGGATGCCCTTCAGTTCTTTCCTCTTCCTAGATTCTCTTCTGTACTCTCATCCCTCTGGATGCCCTTCTGTTCCCTTCTCTCTCTGGATGATGTTCTGTTAGCTCATCTCTTTGGATGACCTTCTGTTCTCTCATCTCTCTGGAGGCCCTGTGTCTTTCCTCTCTCTCTGGATGCTCTTCTGTTCTCTCACCTCTCTGGATGATCTTCTGTCTTCTCCTCTCTCTACATGCCTTTCTGTTCTCTCCACTCTCTGGATGCACTTCTGTCCACTTCTCTCTTTTTATGCCTTTCTGTCCTCTCCTCCCTCTGGATGCCCTTCTGTCTTCTCCTCTCTCTGGATGCCCTTCTTTTCTCTTCTCTCTGGATGCCCTTCTGTAATGTCATCTCTCACTTGATGCCTTCTGCCTTCTTTTCTCTCTGGATGCACTTCTGTTCTCTACTCTCTCCGCATGACTTTCTTTCCCATCTTCTCTCTGGATGCCCTTCTCTATTCTCCCCTCTCTGGATGCCCTTCTGACTTCTCCTCTCTCTGGATGCCCTTCTTTTCTCTCCTCTTTCTGGATGCCCTTCTGTCTTCTCCTCTCTCTGGATGCCCTTCTCTTCTCCTCTCTCTCCAGATGCTCTTCTGTCCTCTGATCTCTCTGGATGCCCTTCTGACTTCTCCTCTCTCTGGAAGCCCTTCTGTCCTCTCCTCTCTCCGGATGCCATTCTGTTCTTTCCTCTCTCTGGATGTCCTTATGTCTTCTCT